>NW_008669682.1:58510-135351 GCF_000695815.1 Acanthisitta chloris
TGAAAACTTTAGAACTGAAACTTGACCTTAAAGTGGAACAAGTGAAGAAGTGATTTGTCATATAATATGTTCATAGGACACTATGTTACCAAGTTTTGGTAAAGAGGTTCCATTGTGATCAAAGAATTCAATACCAACATTTATTTTATGGGTTCAGCTATAGCCAGCAGAGCCTCATAGTAGAGTGAATGAAATTTGGTTTTTTATCAGAGAGGGATCTTGATTGTCCATATGAAGATTACAGACTGGGGCACATTTAACTAACTTTAAATCTCCTGAAGTTATATGTCCAGGTTTGACCCATTTCCTCAAGGTTTATTTATAGTCAGCAAAGAGTAAGAAGCATTCTTAGGCTGTAGTTTGACCTCTTAAATGTTCCTACCTTGAGAACATTAGGGTAATATGAGTCACTCAAAAAATTTCTAGTTCTCTTCATAGGAAAACTTGAAAGTCTATGTCAGGCCACGATACCAACCTTAAAGATTCTGGAGTAAGATCCTCCATAATGATCAGTCATAAATATGCCATTGTCATTTCTTTTCCATAATTTACTTTCTCAAGAGTTGCATGCATGAAAATCTACAGGTATATCCCTCTGAGACAGAAAGGATGTGGGAGATGAATCTGAATATACAGTAATGTGAACATAGATCTAATAATTGCTTTTGAGTAATGCTAATGTGGAGAAAAGATATTATCTGTCCTTCATCATCATATATTTGTGCAGAATCTATCACTTCTTCTGGAAGATGTTTTCTATCTGAAGATTGGCAAAATGTCAATGGAATTGTCTCTGAGTTCAGATAAAGTGAATGCACTCAAAGGATTTCATTGCAAATGAGTTTCTGAGGCATTAATGCAAAGAAGAGAAGACAATGGTTATGGTGCCTTTATCTTTTGGTCTGAATTTATGACAGCTGTCTGGGAATCTTCCACTGGGAAATGCACATTTAACAATGTTTCAAATGTTCCACCAAAACATGTCAAATTCTTCTAATTTCCCAACTGGATCCAGGAAGGTTTCTTAGCAAAAGTCTGTTTCGTTAACAGCCAGCTTTCTGCTTCCTTGGCACTCCCCATTGCAAGCTCCTGCAGTGCTGGTAACCTGGGGAGGGCAAGGAACAGTGCCTCCAGTGAAGCCTTCCAGGCTCCCTGCTGTGCACCCAGTCCCCAACAGCCCTGAGTACCTCAGCTTGCCTTGCAGCTCCTGGAGCTTCCAGACTACTGACCACATGGCAGAAATCCTGGCAGCAGGCCAGTTTATATTTGAGGAAGGTTGGAAAGTTGTACTAGAAAATAAAGGAACATACTCTATTTTTCCTAAAAGAAAGATACCCAGGAATTGCTGTTCAAGGACAAATATCTGTGTCCTGCTCAGATTGCCTTCTGCAATGTGTAGGAGCAGCCAACTGTTTAGCAATATGATTCAGGATGGTAAAAGGCTTTTTGAACAACCTTCTGCTGGTTACAACAAGGAAAAGCTGAGTCCTGGCACCTGTATTTTGCACTTCTGTGAGATAGCTCTTCGCCAGTTTATGATCCTGGTCTGATTAGGGAAAAGTTGCATGCTTAGCGGTTTAATCAGTTTGAACTGATGAGCAATTCATTGCAGATTTGGCTCATTTTGAATGGAACATTTTAGAGTTGGATGAGCTGACTTTCAGATGGTGAAAAAACTGGTAGAGATGTTTGCTAGGACCTAAGTAAGGATCTGCTGCAGGCAGTAATGGCTTACTCAGCCCTGCTGTAGCTGGAAAAAGATGTACATTTACAACCAGCAGAAGGTGTTCTACAGCAGCATAATTGCATCACCACTGCAGAGGGTGGCACTGCAGTCATTTAGTCAAACTGGCATAGTTAAAATTGTACAAATGAATGCCTTTGTGGGTGCTTAAGGTGGTACTTTCCTGATACTAATTTCAGGCAAGTCCTGGGAAGGCTCAGCAGAAGTTTGAATGAAGTAACACACCTGCAGAGTCAGTGCAGCAGTCAGGATTGAGCATAGCTGAAAAATTTCAGGGAGGTGATGCAGATAGATTGTGGAAGATTGTCTAAATAAAATGCTAAGTGAACGATGACAGGTCTTTTCTGGAAAGGTCAGGAAGCTAAGAATAAACTAGGGCTTTTGTGAAGAGGAAAACAGAGCTAGGAAAATTGGTGTGAAGAAGAGAGGATGAAGAACTAAGAAAGTACATGTTATTCCCCAGTTTCTTCAGAGACAGGATTTTGTACTGTACACATATTATAGCTCTACTTGAAACAGTTCCCTGGAGGTTGGGTTGAAAATGAAGATCTATGTTTCAAGGCAAAATGAATATGAAATATTGCTGCTTTGTAAACGAAAGCAAACATCTTAATTAGATTGCAAACAATCTACAAAAAATATTAATTAAACATTCTCTTCTTTTTTGGTGACATATGTGTAAAATATGGGCACAGGATAATCCAATTACAAGCACTTTCAAATTATTGGGCTAAGCTGTTAGTGAAATAGGATGCATAATTTTCATACTATAAAGGAGTGTTGTCACTGTGGTCTTCATCCCTTTACTTTCATATCTCCTGTGTAATGATAAACAAAGATCCAAAGACGACACCAGCACTGCTGAAACGTACAATATGGATGTCTAATATAATTATAATTAACAGTTTCCATTCATTTGCAGGATATACCCTGATGGCATTGCTCAAGAGAGGGGGAGCATTAGTGGTAATTATGCTTTGACTTTGTAATGTTGGATTGAAGTGATGGTTTCTGACAAAACCCGAAATGAGTGGTTGCTTCAAATAGTGTACCAACACTGCCATCTAACCGTTCCTACAGCGAATCACAAGTTACCAAGAGTGAAAAACAGATTCATGAATCTAGAGTCCCTGTATTATTTTGTCCTCACTGCATGAAGATAGTCTCTCTCTTTTTAAAATCATAAATTACCTGATTTTGCTCTTATAAGTAGTTGTATTAAGTCTTTGTACTTCTGGGTTTGACTGCAAGCAGTAAAATTTAGCTTTTCTTTGAATGACAGAGGGGAATTCAAAACTGTAATGGAAATGTACTTGACTTCAGAAATTTGACGTTGCCCAGGGACAAGACAATAGACAATGTTTGTTGGAGGGCAGTGAAAAGCCCCAGAAAACGACAGACTGAATGATCACTGGAATTTCTACAGCCAATCACACAACTGGACTACCAGTTTCCTACCTCGTACCTAACAAACGTTCCAGAAAGATGTGGAAGAACACTTATAAAAGAAAATGGTAAATAACCAACTGATAGACAGTGTCATTCTATAAGGTTCTGTCTAATCTTTGTGCTACCTCATGTTGATCGAGATGATCTCATTATTACTATTTTTTCACATCCTGTTAACATTATTGTTTCTGAAAGTGACTTTTATCAGCAAACAGGACACTGAATACAAAAGTCTCTTATTGCCATGCTCTAAATCTGATGTCCTTCAAGTATATTGGGGGGTGGATTGTTTTATTACAATTGATATCAGGGCCTTCCAACAGTTCTTAATCTGCTCTTCTTAATTTTTTTCCCCTTGTGAGTTCTCATATTATTTCTGAATATTTAACTTTTCTTTTCCAGACATTCTTATTGTGTCTTTAGTTACTTCCATAATTTAGAGTTTTTTTTGCTTTCTGTCTTTTTTTGTAAGAAAAAAAATGTAGCACAATCAAAATACATTATTCCATCAGAGTAGTTAAAATCAATATATCCTTTACATCTCTGTTTTGTTGTCTTGTTTTACAGCTAGCTGCAACAGAATTAAGCGTAAGACAGTTTCAAGTGAACCTAAAGGGATGGGAGCTAAGGGTGAAAGATCTAGATGCAACAGACTTGGAAGAAAACCAAAATTAAATAAAAATTATGTAAGTTTTTCTTTCAGTCCAAACAACTTCTCCTCCTAAGAGACAATAGGTTTAAGAACTTAAAACACTTCTGAAAAAAAATCTGATGATCTCTAACTATATCTCAACAGGAATGTTCAATATGAAACACATATGCAAACCAGAGTTCTCCATCTTCACTTTTCAGAGTGTGACAATCATGTTGAGAGTCAGGCTGCTGTTACAGGACTCTCAGCTCTTTAAAAGCCAAATGACATGAGAGGGAAGTTGCAGAACTTCCTTCTCTGCCTGTGATAGCTCTGCAATGTCTCACTCAAAGCCCTGATAGAAGACAGAGAAAAACAAGTACTTTAGGCTGAATTATTATTAAATTAGATCTTTTACTTGGGTAGAAAAAGCAATTTAAAAGTGCATATAGATTTTTTTTTTGCAGGAATGTTTGCTATAGTCACTGTACAGAAAGCTGAAAATACCACATGGATAATAAGCTCTCTACAGGCTCTTTGAGAGACAAAGTACATTTTTCAGCAGAACACATTTTTTTCAAGGTTAGCTGCTCAGGACTTAATGAGATGAAATATGTAATTTAGACTCATGGACATGGTTTCATCTAGTTTCACCCATGACAAACAACATAGTATAATAGTCACCATGGAGATACCTTTATCTGCTTTCTGCTTACAGCTTATTCACTGCAGTAGCTGCTTCCGAAGAGTTGATGGAGCAGGCTAAGTTTATGAAGGTTTATGATTGCCACCTGGTGGCTAGTAAAGAAAATCAATTAGTTTTTGGAAGCTCCAGGATTATTAAGAAATAGCAGTATTGAAGTTACTTGATTCAGTTAATATCCTGAGAAAAAGCCAGCTGAAATTATGCAAAGAAAGGTATGCAAAATTTTCATTCATTCTTTGCCTCACGTTTCATTGTTTTAAAGAATATTTAGAAGTAAAAAACAATACACTGAACACAAGAGCTGAGATTCAATCAGTATATCATTCATGACAGGCTCCCTAAACTACCTTCTATTAACATGCATTGACAGATTTTTCTGAAAAGCTGGAGTTTGTTTAGAGTTTATAACCAGTAGCACTGTTTATAAACAACCAAAACAAGGACAAAACACTGCAAAGTTAATTTCCTGCATTTGTTGTTCATCTTACATTTACAACTTGGTTCTAGAGGAACTTCTGTTATGGAAATAACAGTCAGAGCAAGCAAAGAGAGGATGTTTTCAAGATTTAAAACGCTGGATTACAAATCTGGTTTTTGATGAATTCAGTGTCATTGACTCTTCAGGCTTACAGTAGTGGAAAAGTAAAGGAAATTGCATTATTAAGTCTCCAGCAAATGCCCAACTGTTTCAAATAACAGGCTAATGGTATTTTAACAAAAAATTAAATTCATGACTCTGGGATCACCGAGCCATTTGAAAATAGATAGAACTGCTTAGACTTTTTTCTCCATTGACTAAAAAAAATTGGAATTGAAAGAAAAATTGTGAATGCAAACTAAAATGGTCGGATTTGGAAATCCTGTGCCTCACAGTGGATGGAACATCTGACTCTGCCTTCCTCTTCTCTGGGCCAGGTGTCCTGAGCAGGCACATCCCTGGAGGATTGCCTTTGGAAAAAGGAGGTAATGAGTCATGAAATCCCTGGATGTGATGGATGATGTGAAATGTATTACAGCAAGACCCTGAGACTTGGAGAAGAAAAAGGATATGAAGCAAGGAAATTTATCTGCCTTCTTCACTATTTCATTCTTGTTTCCAGGCTCCCCTTTTCTGCCCCCATTATTTTGGACCTAGAAAGGTGTCACACATGATGGCAAAAGAAAAAGAAGTGGGGACTGGTCCCACTAGCCTGAAGGATGCAGATCTCAACCACAGAAAAAAATTAAACCACCATCACCTACATGCTGTATATGTTTAAATGACTTTATTGAAAAAAAAAAAAGCACAAGAGTGTGCAGTAATATAAGAGGAAAAAGATGAGAAAGAGAAATGAATTAATTCCCCACTACCACCCCTAGTATCAAAAAGATAGCTAATCTCCTCTCCCTCATTTCAATTCAATCCTTGGGCATTTGGAGAAGGAATATCTCACATAAAGAGAGGAATTGCATATATTTTCCCTTCAGTGTTGAATATGGTGTCTAAATCCTGGGGAGTAAATTTTTGCAAGAATATGAAATTATTATGGATATGGAGTATATGGGAGGTTTCTATTTCCTCTGACTAATCTACACAGTTTTCTGAGTATGCTTATACTCCATGAAGAACTTTAATTTCCCATATATTTTATATTTCCTGTATATCTGACTCAGAGCTGTAGATTCGCTGTAGAGCTGGTAGTAGATGTCAGCTAGGCACTGCAAGACTCAGTCTGCATTATACTTATTTGTTTATTTACTTTATTGTGTTTATAATGGATATATTAATGCTTTTTATTTAGTGTATAAATTTATTTATTCAGTGTTGAAAATCATAGATATCTCTTAAGAAGTAAAATAAGATCTGAATTATAAAGGAGATAAAGCATCAAGAACTAATTGAGGGGGGTTGATTTCCTGTATGTTCTTCTGAATTTAAGCTTTCTTTAAAATGTAAGCTTTATTTAATGAAGCTTTTCTCCTGGTAGCTTTCTAAAATCTTTCAAGGACTCAACACTTCTCTGAAATATCTGAGGAATAGCATAAGTAAAGTAAAAAGCTTGATTTTGCATATTACTCTGTTTTACTTGTCCTTGTGACAAAAAAAAAACCCAAACCCAATAATCTTTAATAAATCACTGTTAGATAAAAATAATGTTGAGGTGAAGGGACCTATGCACTTGACAAGAAAAGATGTATTCCTGCTCAGAAAAGATAAAGACTTCTAACACTGCTAATCTCTCAAGCCGCTGAACCTCAAGGCAGGGACTGGGGGAATGAAGTCCCACCCATCATAAGTGAAGATCAGATTCATGACCACCTGAGGAACCTGAACACACATATAAGTACATGGGACCCAACTAGATGCATCCCAGGGTCTTGAGGGAACTGGCTGATGTATCAACTACATGATATTTGAAAAGGCATGGCAGTCAGGTAAAGTCCTGGTGTCTGGAAAAGCCAAATGTAACATCCATTCTATAAACAGGTAAAAACGAGAGCCCTGGGAACTACAAACCTGTCAGCCTCACCGCTGTGCCTGGTAAAATGATGGAACAGATCCTCTTGGAAGTTATGTTAAAATACATGGAAGACAGAGAGGTGATTTGAGACAGCCAACACGGCTTCACTAGGCATGAACTAGGCATTCACAGGCAAATTGTGCCTCATTAATCTAGTGACCTTCTAGAACAGAGTGACTGTGTCAATGGACATGGCAAGAGCTCTACGAATGTCATCTACTTGGGCTTCTGTAAGGCCTTTGAAATGGTCTCATACAACATCCTTGCTTCTACATTGTGGGGATATGTTTTTGCTGGGTGGACTGTTAAATGGATAAGGAATTAGCTGGATGGTCACAACCAAAGTCTTACAGTCAATAATTCAATGTCTAAGCAGAAAGCAGTAAAAATTGGTGTCCCTTTGGGGTCTGTACTGGGACTGAATCTATTCAGAGCCAGTGGGATTGAGTGTACCCTCAGCAAGTTTGTGGTTAACAAGCTGAGTGGTGAAATGTGCTTGAGGGAAGGGATTCCATCAAAAGTCAGTTCTGTTTAATATCTTTATCAATGATCTGTATGAGGGGATTGAGTCTACCATTAGTAAATTTGCAGGTGACACCAGGGCAGGTGAGAACGTCATTCTGCTGGAGAGGAGGAAGGCTCTGGAGAGGGATCTAGACAGGCTGGATAAATGGGCCAAGACCAATGGCAGGCAGTCCACCAAGACCAAATTCCAGGTCTGACAATCTGGCCACAAGAACCCCATGCAGCCCTAGAGGCTCAGGGGAGAGTGATTGGAAAGTGGACCAGTGGAAAAGGACTTGGGGCTGCTGTTCAACCACCGGCTGAACATGAGCCAGCAGTGTGCCCAGGTGGCCAAGAAGGTCAACGGCATCCTGGTCTGTATGAAAAATAGTATGGTCAGCAGGACTAAGGAAAGGATCCTCTCCCTGTACTCAGCAATCAGTGAGGCCCCAACTTGAGTACTGTTCCCAGTCCTGGGCTACACACAACAAAAAAATGTTGAGGTGCTGAAATGAGTCCAGAGAAGGGCAATCAAGCTGGTAAAGGTCTCAAGCTGTGCCAGGGGAAGTTAGGTTGGACATTAGAAAGAATTTCTTTACAGAAAAGGTGATTAAACATCAGAATGTTCTGCCCGAGGAGGTGGTGGAGTCACCTCATTCAGTTAAACAGGGCCAAGTGCAAGATCCTACACCTGGACTGGGGCAGTCCCTAGCATCAATATAGACTGGAGGATACACAGAGAGCAGCCATGCCAAGAAACACTTAGGGACATCAGTGGATGAAAAATTGTACATGAGCCAACAATGTGCTCTTGCAACCCAGAAAGCCAATCCTTTCCTGGACTGCATCAAAACAAGTGTGATGAGCAGGTCAAGGAAGGTGATTCTCCCAGCCCTACTCCACTCTCATGAGATGACACATGTAGTACTGCACTCAGATCTGGGGATCCCCATCACAAGATAGAGTGTCTCCAAAGGAAGACCACAAAAATTGTCAGAGGGCTGAAACACCTCTACTATGAAGATAAACTGAGAGAGTTGGGGTTGTTCAGCCTGAAGAGAAGGCTCTGTGGAGACCTTATTGTAGCCTTTTGAAATATAAAGAGGGCTTAGCAAGACAGAGAGACAGTTTACCAAGACCTGTAGTGACAATCACGGGGGAATGGTTTTAAACTCAAAGAGGGTAAGTACAGATTGGACATAAGAAAGATTCTTTTTTATGATGAGGGTGGTGGCACACTGGGACAGGTTGCCTGAAGAAGTTGTGGATGTCCCATCCTTGGAAGTGTTCAAGTCCAGGCTGGATGGAGCTCTGAGCAACTTGATCTAGTGGAAGGTGTCCCTGCCCATGTCAGGGGGGTCAGAACTAGATGATCAGTGATGGTCTTTCCAATCCAATCTTTTCTACAGTTCTATGACTCTATGAAATACTCAGAGAATATTAAACAGGAGGCCGTAGTTAGCAACTGGGCATGGAAGAAGACTGGATAAGCTAAGTGGGTAGAAGTGATGAACATGTGCTTATAAAAATCTTTGCTTGCTTTGTCTGGTAAATACATTTACTTTTGAAGAACCTAGTCCACCACTTTCAGTATAGAGTATAGAGTAGTATGGTAAAGACTAGTATAGTCTCATGAGGTTTTTTAAGAAAAGTGGAACAACCCAACCTTAAACTAAAGAAGTTGGAAAATATGTTATAAAGAAAAAAAAAATAAGACCGGGTTCTTGAAATAACATTACATATATATCAAAATCTTAATGAGTTTTACTTTGGTTTACACATGCTCTGCTCTCTTTTTCTCATCCCTGTGTGAAGAATGGCCAGACAGAGAAAATATTTCATTTTGTCATCCAAATAGTTTTCTTAGAATAGCAATCACACTTAACTGCCATTTACTTTATGTCTGATGATGTTGCATACATAAAATGTAACCTCAGTCTCGTTACAGTGGGGGAGAATTTCACCATAGGTTTGAAACAAAGTGGAGTCCTCACTTCTCCTCCTAGGAAGCAAGGGGCCTAATGAAATACTGACAGTGCTGGTCCTCAGATTTTAATCTACTGAGTCATTGAAATTGTTCTCACTCACAATGTCAGAAGCTATTCATGGCAAGGAAAATTTGGCTTCAAGACAGATATTATGACATGCAAAAGGAGTTTGTAATAAGTGTGTACATTGAAATAGAACAGTCATAGTGGACTTCATTGACCCATTGCATGCACCTACCTGTGTGAGCAGGTGGGCAGGTCAAAAAGGCAGGTGGCTGTGAAGGTGTGATTAATGATCTCGGGTTACACAGCTGTGAGGAAACTGTGAGACTTTTGGTTTATTTCCTTACCATATTTACGGCTCAGATTATTACAAATAAGCTTTTATTTTCACCTGTCATTTCTTGCTGTACCTTATGCTAGCTTCACTGTATTTTAATTCCTGTTACCAGGAGGGTCAGCATTGATTTCCACAGACACTTTGACATCATTTACTCTCACCCAGAATAATTTCTAAAACATTTGGAATCTGACTTGTAAATGTCTCAGTACTCACCTCTTTGAACTGTTGTTTTGTTGTCAATCCCTTTTGAGAAGAGCCAATCCTTGTGTGACCAGATGGACAATTATCTAATACCACTTATAAATTCAGATCCTCATTGTAAACTACTGAATATCCCATAAGTAATAAATGAACATGTATTTTTGTAGATGTTGCACCATTGAAATTTGACATACACATGTTCTAAAAATTAAATGGGTATTTTTGTGGGTAGTTTTTTTTCTTCTAATTTTACTCCATAAGAAATCTGAGTGAACAGCTATAAATTACTGATGCTGTATTATACAGTACAGTCTGGAAAAGCAGTTGAATATGAAGAAATTACCTCAATCTTTATATTTTCATCGATGTTAGTTTATGACGCAGGCAACAGCAGTCCAGGCTAGAAACAAGTGCTTTGGCTTTTTTTTCACCCCCTTTTTTTTTCCTTTGAAAAGAAAGTTGTTTAAATTTAAGCATTATTTAAGATCATTATTCCCCCCAACACCTTGGGTTTAACTTCATTCACAAATCCCTGACCCAAAAAGTCAGACTCACTGTTTGCATCTTTAAATTTATTCTTAGTAGAGCATTATTTTTAGTATTTTTTCACAATCTTCAACAGTTTCTCCTGTCATTTTGAAAACAAGTTTTTCTGTGAGTCATTGTAATAAATTATTTCATCAAAGTTCTCTGTAAAAAATTAAAGATAGTATTAGTTGCTTAACTAAAGTTGCTATAATAATACAATATTTAATATATTATTACAATTTACAGCTTTTTTTTTTTTGCCTTTTTTGCTTTTTTTTTTTTTTTTTTTTTTTTTTGACAGGACCACATAGCCCTCTTTTCAATGCTAAGAATCATAGGACATTCCATATAGTTAAAAAACACTGATGCCAGTTTAGCCCATTTCAAATAAAATCCAGTCCTTAACTCTGAAGAAAGAAAAAAACGAATAACAAAGAAAAGAAAAAGGAAACAAGATTAAACACAGTTAAATAAATCTGCTTTTAACATGAGCTTTCTGTCATACAATTTGGGAATAACAGAAGAGTAGAATAATTTTAATTGCAAATCTGTCAACATAAACATGCAATTTGTAGCTGCATAGTTCAATCTGAATCTTTAAAAGGCCAAAATTCTAGTCTTGAACAAAACAAAGGAAAACAAACAAATGAAATCAAGCAGCTTCTGAAGAACTATATAAATAAATTGTCATTAAGGGTCAATAATAAAAATGCAATTATCAGATTTTTTTAATTGAATTTTCACTTGTGGGAGTGAAAATATTGTCAATTTTTTCAGTCTTTCTTCTTGTATTTATAATCCTGTGTAAGTTTTTGCATATTCAAACCCTGAATGAAACTTGTTAGAGTTCAGAAAAAGAAAGGTCTATCAAATCAAAGCTCAAAGCTTTGGCTCAACATGACTTTTGCATAGAGCTGCAGCTAATTATTTGACCAAACACTTGGACAAACCTTAGGAACATGTCAATCTTTCAGTTGATCACGTTTATTCATCTTATCCATATGAATTTATATGTGCTCAAAGGGACCTTGGTCCTTCCAAATCCTCCCTGAAGTCAGTGGAAGGACTTGCTCTGAAACTGTCAGGTTTTGATCCATGGCATTAATCCTAGTTCCATCTAAATGAAAAGCATGAGTCCCATTGAATTCAGTGAACCCGTGGACAAATGGTGGGTAGGAAATGATGCAAGAACATCTCTCTGTGGATGAAAAAATCAATGCTTATTTTTGATTGGTTTGGGTTTGTTTGTTTGGGTTTTTTTGCTTTCTTTTTTTATTCTGCATGTGTAACAAATATAATATAGAAGAACTTTACCTCTTATGAAATGCATTTAATTTTTCAGAGGGCTACTAAAGCAAAAATGTCCTAGTTCAAACTGGTGGCTGTCAGAGAACAGGAAAGGTGGAGGGAGGGAAGGAATGGGAGAAAGACAGACAATTTCTTTTCTTCTGCCTTTGATTTTACTGGTCTTCTCCAAAACTCACAAAACCTAGTGAATATTTTTCTCATTGGTCACAGGCCTGATATCTTCCAAATGATGTAGCTGCTCTGCTTCCTTCTCAGAGTTTTCCTAGAAAACTGATTAGTAGACGACGACAGTTAAGTACCACTACCACATAGGAGCTGGGTCTTGTAAAGTGCTAGGTGCTCTTCATCATCAAATGAAATATTAGAACTGAGCACACTTGGTAGAAATTCTGTATTCCTCACGGAAATTATAATAAAGGCTGACAAAATTAGGTAATGCTACCAGGTTATTGACTGCTTAATATATAATCTATCAACATTCCTCAGAGGAGGAGAGCATCTATCTCCTATATGTGTGTAGTAACCAGACCTTGTACATTTTTACTTGGCCAATTAGTTCATTACTTTGCGTCCACTGGAGCAACACCAGAAAATAAATGAATAAAAATAGTTTTTCTTGCTCATTCAAAATCAGTAGCCTGCTGATTAGAGAGAAGACTGATGTACATTACCAGGAAAGTCAGTCACTGCATTCTAGCTGGTATCATGTTATCACTTCATCCTACATCTGCATTTCATGCAAAACAAGATGGTAGAGGAACCTAAGTCTAGTAAAAAAAACCTTCAGAAATGTGAATCTCTGGTAGAGATAGGAACTTCCTGAATGCTCAGAGAATGATCTCGAGACAGCAGGACCAAAATAAGACTATCCCATTCAGTGGAACATTCCTCAGTAGATTCTTGGTTTGTATCACAACTCCTATTTGTGTATTATGCTTCATCCAGCTTAATTCAGAGGTGTATATTCACCACTTATAAGACACACAAAAGTTTGGTGCTGCAATGCTCTGTGTTGTCCTGACTAAAGATACATTCAAATAAATCTTGTAGTGGTCTGTGAAGACATCATATCCCTCTGCTGCATGATATATCCCTTTGACAAAAAGTACCCCTTTCTTTCTCCAATTTCCCCCACTGCTAAAGACTCGATGGAAAGGTTTGTGTGACTGTTACAGATGTCTCAGATGGCAATCTAGTCTTCACCCAGATGTCCTTCATTTTCCACTGCTTATCCTACACTGGGCAATAAATCCTGGCAAAATCATACAGTGGGGGGCAGCTGGGAGGAGTAATGTCTGAACTGCTGTGGAAAGATTTGACAACAATTTGTTGACAAATCTTTTGCCCCTTCTGCTGAGATAGTTCTCAGTGTGAGAATAGCAAAAGGATTTAGAGACATACACAGCTTGCAAAATCATTACTCTTATTCAGAGGACTGTTTTCAAAGCATGCCTGTCATGTTAATCCTATCTCAGTTGTTTTGGGCGTTCAGTGCACATATTGCATTTGCAGCACACTAGTGGTTCCTCTGACCTGTGTAATGAGGCCTGACTGAGTCTAGAGATGTGAGCAGGGTAAGCAGATGCCCCTCTGAAGAGGAAACTGAGTCACTTCATGTGTGTCTAAGAGACAAATGCACTATCAGGAGAATGAGAGAGCCTAGAGATTGGACTGAAGTGCTGAAGCAGAGTCAGCACGTAGAATGTAGGCTCTCCCTTAGGACCCAGGGCTGAGACCTCCTGTGCCACTGACACCTGGGATGAGGTCTGTGGTGGGATCTTCCTGTGTAGATCAAAGATTTTAAGGAAAAGTTCAGAAGAATAATAACTAAGCTCATAGGAGACAGCATGGTTGAAAAAATAAGCAAATATGCTCCTTTTCCTCAAATTGCTTACTTTTCTTATTACAAAATCTATTTCTACTGCTGAAATTCTATCTGAAAATTCACATTCCATAGTGAGGAATATAAATACAGTAATTTTGGCCTATTGATTTTACAGGTCTTATCCTTTGGCATTTTTGCTCTACAGTATGCTGCATTTGTAATAATTGTAGAGAACATATATTTATGCCTCTGACTTTTAAATAGAACTATTTCTATATAGATCTACACCTACATATGCTTTTTTTTTTTGCATCTCTGTTGTGTTTTTGAAGAATTACAGCGTGTTTCTCAGATGGATTTTCCAAGTTGGCCCGGCTTTCTTTTATTTTTCTTCTCGATAATCACAGTAGTTCTCTCTCCCTTCTCTTCCTTTCAGGGATAGATCAAGCTTGTTAACATCTGAAAAAATGCCAGAAAATGCTGGAAAATTTAAAGGTGTTCAGTAAATGTAATTGCTCACAGTTGGTATAGATGTTGGCAAACTAGATCCCTCAGTTGAGATAGTATGCACTGCAGTCCTATTTGCCATCCAAAAGTCTTGTTTTAATGAGAACTATCATATTCAGAACCAAACATACTATTTTCCCAAGCTTTTCTAAAACACTACTGTTTCCTGATGGATGACAAAGCCTCATTTTTCCTCAGAAAGGCTATTTAATTTCATCTCCACAATGACAATGTTTCTATTCGTTTGCCCTCTGCGCTCCTAGCTAAATTTTGAAACTCCTTCAACAAAGTAATATAATAGTAGATAATAATAATAAACCAGAAGCATTTACCATTAATATGCTGCTGCCAAGTCTCTTGTTAAGACTCAGCTGGCTAGGGCTGAAACCAGTGATCTTCTGCTGATGTATGATGGCCACAAACTATTCCTGAGTAAAGATTATGGGACCAGAAATCAAGACCTATGTGCTACCATGAATTTTTTTGTGGGTGCATGCCTGTATCGAGGCCCACTGAAGTCAGCATGACTCTGAGCCCAGCTTGAAGTCTGCCTGCACAGGGCTTATCCCGGGGCTGTGACACTTATGGGATATACAGTGAAAGCTGCAGTAAGGACCAGGCACCTTCACAGACTCCTTGCTTAGATGATTCTTCACATGTATCTTGAAATTTCCTAACACAAATTTGTTTCGCTTTCCTAAAAGCTAGCTCTACTCACAAATGACTTTTGCTTGTGCTTTGGATAGTCACTTAAGACAGGCTTCACTGTGTAAATTTGTGTGCATGTACACAAGCTGTCTTCAGCTCTCACGATAAGCAGCTATCTTCTGTGCAGAGAGGCAATGCTTACAAAAAGGACATTCGTTATCGTAAGAAATACAGAGAGAGCAGAAGACAATGTCCTTGTCCCTCACTTTTTAGTAGAAGAGAATAACTATATAAGCTGAGAGCCACAACACATACCAGATGAAACCTGCCATCTTTGCTGTTTGAAATACAGCTCTCCTTTCTTCTTTTATGACGTTGAAGAACATTCTTTTTAATGCTCAAGAAAGAATGTTTTTGTTTAGTTTGTAACTATCATTCCAGAGATTCTTTGGCAGCTGATGGCTTGGTTTCATCATTCATGGAACTAAAACCTCATTCTAACATTTTGTTGGGTTTTGTCTTTAAATTATGGTGTACAGAAAGACAGCCTTCACCTCCTAGAGTACCAAAAAAAAAAAAAAAAAAAAGAAAAAAGATATTGTCTCTTTAATGAAAGAAGAGCATCAATATACTGTATTACTGAATGCAAATGCAATAAGGAATAACATAGCTCTGGTTATGTTATATGACATTTGGCTTAGCAGTATTAACATATTGCACAAAATCTGGATTATCCCTATTGCAGAAAATAAGATGATAAAAGACAAGGGAAATTTCTTTCTTCCATGTGATCATAAAGTAAATATTATTATTTTTTCCTTTTTTTCTTCTCACCAGCCATTTGTGAAATATTTTAGTATTATTTCTTTGTTAAGCCAGCTTTTTATCATGTATGTATTAGGCATACAGTACAAGGAGAAATGGAACAAGATGGCAGTTATAGCAGTGGCAAGATGCAAATTTATTCTGGAAAAAAGTAATATGTGCACAATATCAAGCATGCTTAAGTTTGTGCAGGAAAACTATTACGATGAAAAATGGATGGAATGGAATTTTGCATCATACATGATTACATGTTGCTTAACTTCATAGAAGAGTCTTTGTCTACTCCTGATGTCCCAGATGCCACCAAGAGAAGCTGCTTACGACACTGCTGGAGTAAAAATGGCATCAGATACCCCAGCAGCAATCATCTCTGCAACATGACTCTGTTTCAAAAATTAAAGAAATAGACCTCAAAAAGATGACAGAGAAAATTCACAGACCATTGAACTGCAGGCACTAACTCCAGGTGGGGGAGGGGGACAAATTTATTACATCTTGTACTTGAGTAATAATTGAAAGTCTGTAATTGTTTGCTGCTTCATTTTTCCCAAGTTTAATTAGGCTACTTTATGCATGTGATGGTGTTGTCACTGTTTTTCCTCCTGTCTTTCTCATATTGTATGACACATGACTGAGTGTAGCCAAGCAGTGGAGGAGTCATATTTTTCACTGACACCACTTGAAAACCTTTTTATAAAAAAATAAGGGATGAAGGATGAAGAAGAGCAGGAGAGAAGAAATAAAATACCTTAAAGATAGATCTCTACATTAATTCACTATGAGGCAAAAGCGAAATAATAACTCTTCTTCATGTGCCAATTCAATCGGATGAACCAGACTTGCTACTTACTGTATTGGTACAGTGTAAAAATAGATGACAGTGAGTAATGGTGTGAACAAAAAAACCATGAGGAACATCACAGAAATGGATGTTGGATGGCCTTTGCACAGCAGAGGTAGATAAAGGTTATAACAAACTGTTTACTGACCATGTACACTTACTAGAATTAAGAGGTCAGTTGAACAAGAGCTCACCTAATAAGAGCTTTCTCAGTAGTGTGACTCATCAGCTGTTGTACAGTACCAGAGCACTGCCCAGTTATTGCTCCATCACTTTTCAGTAACATCTCTGTCCTTTCAAAAGTCTACATTCTACCATTAGTTAAGGCTTTTTCATTTGTATTTCTACATTTTCCCCCAATTTTGCATCAATTCACTATAATTAATACATGTGCCTCTAACAGAAAAGAAAATAACTAAAAAGCACCATGTTTTATTGAACAAAATATAGCATGTGCAAGGAAGGGAAGGGAGGAATTATAGAAACAAACCAGTGCTGAAGGATTTTGCATCAGCTGGTGCTTTTTGTTGCCATATTTGCACAGATCGCTTTAGGCTCCTCAATCCAAGTTGTAGCAGAACACTATCAAAACAAATACTCTTGCAAAATATTTGAGCTTTTGCAGCTTAACATGTGCATCTTGAACCGCTTAAGCATCATGGTTACCTTCTTTTTGTTTTTCTCCAGAATTTAACAGACCGTAAAGTGTATACAAAAATGCAGTATGCACCAGTGATTAAATGTTCTTACAACATTAATATTTATCAAGGGGTATTTCATAGCTAGAAAGTAGGTAACTATATTTTATTTCCTAAGAGAACATTTTCTATAGTTTTCCTTCATTTCCCAGCTACACAACAAACATCTCTAAAGTGCACTTCCCAAGTGTAGTTAGAGAATAGGAAGGAATGTAAAGTTTTTAAAAACAGCCCTTATTAACTTTTCCTTCCATTGATTCTACTGTAAACTCTAAAAAGCCTTTTTAAAAAGCAAATTCTTATACACTCAGCAGGTGAAATGTTCCCACAAAAATAAAAGTAAACAAATTAAAAACCACCCCAAACAATGAAAAATCAGCAATCATATTACAATCTTTTCTTTTGACTACTCATATCCTAGTATATCTTTACTGGTTTTATTGCACATTTATGAAAACTGTTGTCCTATATATATAAAAAAAAATAGTTTCTTTATCTGTGCTAACACATTCTTGTGCACCCTTAATAAACTAGAGTAACTTTCAACAACATGTAGATATTAGAAAAACAATGGAATCAAAACCAAAGATATACTTCATATTGTAGATGCTCAAAGGCTTCTAGTGTAATTTTGTTGCGAAAAAAAATAATTGGATTTTGGAAGCTCTTGGCTCCCATTCCTTATGGAAAACTGCTGGTTATGTGACAGCAGGAGAACTCAAAACGCAATTCACAATGAATGCCAATCCTTCACCTCCAATATGAAGGCTTCCCAACTACTCAACTTGCTGAGCATAACTGGTTTTACATAGCATATCTAAAAAAGGCTGCTCCTGTTCAACTGACCAGTGAGAAAGGACTGGACTTCTTCAAAAGGGGTATTGGAGCAACAGTTTGTTATATATTTCTTTATATTTTTTTAACTGTCCAATCCCACCTTGTAAGGAGAGCACTTGTTTGTTCAGCTAAAAGGAACCCCCTTCATGCTCCTTTTGGGGTTGCTCAGTCAACTGGTTTGTGCAACAGTGGCAGAGGCACACTGAAATTGTGTACCCATTCATTGTGATTACACAGACAGAAGCAAATGTATGTTGTCTGTGACAGGAGATGGGAAGGGGAAAGGAGATGAATGGTTCCTATGGGTAAGAGGGCAATTAGGTTTGTTTGGGGGTTTTTTGTGGTTGCTTTTTTTTTGCCTTTTTTTTCTTTTTTCCCTCTTTTCTTTTTTTTGGTTAAATTTTGTGTTGTTCTTTTTCGTGGGGTTTTTTGGTGGGCTTTTTTTGTTGATTTTTATTTTTTCCTTTTTTTCTTTTTTTCATTTTTTTAAATTTTTTTTTCAATTTTTTTTCTTTGCTATGTCATGGAATCATAGCAGTCATTCCTCTAATAGAAACTGACAGGACATAAAAGACAGAACTATCAGATGAACACACACAATGACTAGAAATATATCGACAGAGAAAAGACTTAATTTAGCTTTGAGAAACCGTCCCAAAAATAAAATCCTGTATTAACAAGTGCAAAAAAACAAAAAAAAGAAACTCCAAACATTAAAACACAGTGTATAAAATGGTGTGAGAAATTTAAGTCACCGAACAGCCTTTTAGTCAATAAAAAGCTGTATTCATGTGTCCTTGTTGTTTGGGTAGTGGCCCATCCTTTTCATTTTACCCAAAAGGTCATTCAAGAAGAGATCTGAGGGTAAAGCACTCAGTTCTCCCTAATTTTGACTGTAGTAATTTGGGCCTGTTGTGTTTCTATCATGTAAGATGAATCCTTTCTTTTATTCCTCATTGGTTGAATTATCTTCCAAAGTTGTTATGCCTCCAAAGCCCAGTCCTGTTGAGTTCTGTGCTGCTGAGACTGTAAGTACTGTATGTAAGAGAATTAATACAAGAACACACAGTTTGAGTCTGCTGTTACACAGTCTTGATGCTGATGAAACTGTGAGCGATGTCCTGTGACACATTGTTGAGCCACTTGTTTTTATAGTCCCTTTGGATTGATGATCTGATAATAGTCCCCATCTGACATCACAGCATTCTGGTTCTGCATTGGTTGGATAGTTTTCATAGAGCCCTGTAGAGTAAACACAAAAGAAAAATAAACACCACGAACAAAGATCGACAGAAATGGTAGCTCAAACGAAGAGTCTATAATTTAGTCTAAGCTATCAAATCCACATCTTTGGGTGAGACTGAGACACTCAGAAGACCTGCCATTTTGTATGGAGTTGTTGAAGAAATATGTGTCATCTAACAGGAAGGAGCATCAGAAGATCATTCAGCAGAAGGATGGTGTTGAGCATGGTTGTATGAAGAAAGAGCATTAAAAAGTACTTATTAATATTTGAATGACAAGGATATTTGAATTCTTCTTTTTCGCAAAGTAACAACTAATGATGTAGTAACAAATTAAACAAACATATCCACAAAATTTGAAAGGATCTTGAAATTCTTCAGGATGTGAGCACATAACAATATCACTGTTGGTTAAAGGACAGGCATTAAATAACAAATAATTGATGTACCAATGATATTGACAATATTGATTGTCAAACCAATGTAAATCAGACTGGGTCACAGGAACTGCTTCCAAACAGAGCTGTTTGGAGTCCACTTGTTTACCCTACCTCAGCTGAGTTAGTCCAGCTGGATGTTCTCTTCAGCATATCCCAGACGTAAGAACAATCTTCCCTTCCCATACAATACCTGGATCTCCTGATATTTCTGACTACACATCTAGGCCATTTTTGCCTTTGGAACATTACTGAGTTCCTCAGCCTGATCTGATTATTACTGTTTGAGCACTTAAAGGAATTCTGCCTCTTTGGAAATTGCCAATGCTCTCAGTATTACTATGTAGTAACCCTGTTTGCTTCTTGCACTATTTTTTCTGATAAATTAAAAGAAACTAATTAGTCTGTTTAACTAGTGTTCAAATGCAAGAGTGTCTAACATAATGGACAAACACCTTTACTCCATTTGGAATAAATTCGGCAGTAAATAATACACTCTATGTTAGAGCTCGGTTTTACTAGAAAAACAAATCTATCTGTGCTAAAATATTAGGATACAGATTTTGAAAGCAGCTTTACTTCTTGGAACAAGAATTACATTTTCTCTAAAGTATCACAACAGCTATATAACTTTCAAAAAGCAATTTAGGCATAACATTCTTAGGTCCAGGCACCAGACTGCTTGCATTTTGTGAATAACCTGTAAAGAAAGGTAGCACACCTTAAAATATAAAACTGAATACTTTGGTTCCTACTTCTATAATATTGATCTGCAAGTAAACAAAAAAGTGTATTAGGTATGCTGAGCATGTTAAGATGCAGAGCAAACCTAGACTGGCACATTTTTACATAGCTGACATAACAGCCTACTATATTATGCACGAGTTCAAGTAAAGTTGCATCAATTTTTTAATTCAGTGCAGTCAGAAACTTAATGCAGCATTCCAATGCTTGAAAATTATTTATTCTCTCTCAGATCATCCCTGAAAGAACTACATGTGTTTTTAGGAAAGTCTGTTGTGTTTCAGAACTTGTGGGCCATTGTTTATTGCAAGTATAATAAAGCAGTCTCATTGCTAACATCATATTTTCTAATACCCATCTTTTGGTGTGTGGATAAGTGTGTTTTGAAACATTTTAACATACAGGCAGTGCCTCCCAAAGCTGGGAATTATACGATTTGTTATGTGACTGCAGTAGCTCAGATGATTAGTAGTAATTGAAGAGACACAGAGAATTGTTAATGCTTTGATCCCACTGAGGCTTGTTTACTATTCAAACTATATTTTCTGCCTTTCTTGTTACAGGAAAACCCAGGCTTGCTTTGAAATCAAAGACTATGTATACAAGTTGGCAATCAAAAGGTATTTAAATAGTTCATATGCACTTACTGAATTATAAATAAACTGGCAGCAACGTCAGATTCAAAGCTGAAATGAACTTGTTCTTTAATGCAAAATTACATTTCCTTTTTATTTCAATTCAGCAATTGAATTTAGGTTTCAAATTTGCAGTTATATATTTAATAAACAATTAACTACAAAACCACTATTCATATGACAGTGTAGAACACTTAGATAAATTCAGTCATACCCTTTGCCCTGAAATAATGAAACTTCACAACACGTCCTTTACCATATAATTGTTTGTAGCCATAAATATCAGGTTTTGCCCCTTGCATCCAATAAGTCAGTCTACTCAGTCAGAGCGTTGAAAACCTGTGACTTACCAGAAACTCTGCGAAGATGGCTACATCAGCCATGGAAAACCAAAGAGAAAAAAAATCATTTTTCTTTTATCAAAATATTCATAGAAGTACAGAATCACAGAATCATAAAGTGGATTGGGATGAAAGGGACCTCAAAGACCATCTACTTCCAGCCCCCCTGCTGTGGACAAGAACACCATCCACTGGACCAGGTTGCTCAAAAGCCCATCCAACCTAACCTTGAACATTTCCAGGGATGGGGGAATCCACAGCTTCTCTGAGCAACCTGTTCCAGTGTCTCATCACCCTCACAGGAAAAAATGTCTTCTTAATATCTAATCCAAACCTACTCTCTTTCAGTTTGAAACCATTAGCCCTTGTCATCTCACTACATGCTGTTGTAAAAAGTCCCTCTCCATTTTTCTTGTCAACTCCCTTCAGGTATCGGAAGGCTGCAATTAGGTGGTACCAAAGTCTTGTCTTTTCCAGGCTGAACAATACCAATTCTCTTAGCTTTTCCTCATTGGAGAGGAGCTCCATCCTGATAATCAATTTGGTAGCCGTCCACTGGACTTGCTGCAACAGATTGATGCCCTTCCTGTGCTGGGGACCCCAGAGCTGCATGCATTACTCCAGGTGGGGTCTCATCTAAGTGATATAGAGTGGCAGCATCACTTTCCTTGACCTGCTGGCCACACTGCTTTTGATACAGCCCAAGATCAGTTGGCTTTCTGGGCTGCAAGAGCAGATTGCCAACTCATGTCCAGCCGCTTATCCACCAGCACTCCAAGTCCTTCTCTGCAAAGCTGCTCTCAATCTGTTCATCCCCAGCCTGTATTAATATGGGGGTTTGCCCCAAATGAGGTGCAGCACCTTTCACTCGGTCTTGTTAATCCACATGAGATTCCCATTGCCCCAATTATTGAGCCTGTCCAGGTCCCTATGGATGGCATCCCATCCTTCAGATGTGTCAACCACATCACTCAACTTGGAGTCATCTGCAAATTTGCTGGGAGTGCACTCAATCCCTTTGTCAATGTCATTAATAAAGACATTAAATAGCACTCCATTGCAGAAGGCCACTAGGTTGGTCAGGCAGGACTTGCCCTTGGTGAAGCCATGTTGGCTGTCTCAAGTCACTACCTTCTTCTCCATGTATAGCTTCTAGGATGATCTGTTCTGCGTCACAGAGGTGAGGCTGACTGGTCGGTAGTTCCCAGTATCCTCCTTTCTGCTCTTTTTAAATATGTGTTCTATGTTGCCCCTTTTCTAGTCACCTGGGACTGATCTGACTGCCATGACTTTTCAAATACCACAGAGAGTGGCTTGGCAACAACATCAGCCAATTCCCTCAGGACTCTGGGATGCATCTCATTGGGTCCCATAGACTTTTGTACATTCAGCTTCCTTAGGTGGTCATGAACCTGACCCTTTCTTACAGTGGGGGAGGGACTTTGCTCTCTCAGTTCCCATCCTGTTGTCCATTCACTCATGAGCTGTGGGAAGAGACATTGCCATTGAAGAATGAGGCAAAAGAGTTGCTGAGTACCTCAGCCTTCTCCTCATTCGTTGCTATCAGTTTTCCAGAATTGCTTATTGGGAGTATACCTTCTTTGGCCTCCCTTTTCTGGTTAGTATACTTGTAAAAGCCCTTCTTGTTATTTTTTTGCATCCCTTGCCAAGTTCCAACTTTGCCTTGGCCTTCTTCACCCCATCCCTACACAACCCATCTTCATCACTATGCTCTTCCCAGGTCTTTGTTTCCACCTCCTGTGCATTTGCTTCTATTCCTATTCATTTTTATTTTGTCTGAATATTTTATATATGGATATGAAGTTTGAGATTAGAAATAAAAAGGATATCTGTACCTACCAAGCCACCAAGACTTCCCTTTTCCTCTTATGTCTTTATAGTTCAGTTTGTAGACACCATTATTTTGTATTACTTGGATGCTCGGTAATTTTCTTTCTGAGACTGACTTACCAGCTGTTACTGTCTTGAAATGTACTGATTTTCACTTTTCACTTAAAATTCTCAGTTCTGTGTTTCCATTTCCCAGCTGTATTTCACCAGCAGACTTCTTAGTCCAAATGGAATTTCTTGGACCTTGATCTTAATCAATGATCTAGAATTTCCCAGAGAACTTTTTGGTTTCTCCAGACAGATATGTTATCACTCACAAAGGTCATGTAAGAGCTATCCCTTTGCTTTGTAACTGGATAGTTTTTTCCATGTGTAGACAAAATTTTGATTATCAGCACAGCAGTTATATCTGTAGGGACTGTGTGTTACTAATGCTGATGCAAGAATTAAGGCTACTCGTTTGACTGAGATTGTGTTAATGGAGACATGAATAGATAAGTCCTGTGTGTCCCACTCAGCTGAATTATACTGAAAGAAAAAGGAGTGACAGCATTAATATTATATTCACTTTGTGCAGAAACAGCTTTGAGGAAAAAGCAGCAATCTGCAAGTAAGTTTTCACACAGGAATTAAAATCACAAAGACTGTCTATGCATGCATGGTCTGCTGACCAGCTAGATCACCAGCTAACTCAGACAATGCTATGGTTTCTGCCTGAGCACTTCCAGGAATCAGCTTGCAAAAGCAGTGGTTGTATTTCCATGTCTCAGCACTGTGAGGATGTGTCATGCTTGTGGCTGGATTTATAGCTGTGGCAGTTGGTCTGATGGACCACTTCTTGGTTTCTTTGCTGCAGAAAGAGTTATGGAACCATAGTATGGAACCAGGAAGCTGATCTGCTTGATATATATGTTATCATTACTGGATAAGCATTTTGGGAAGCCACAGAAATAAAACTGATCATATGGTATGCTACGGTTTTTTCTTCATTTTCTTTCTGTAGATCTCTAAGCTGTGGTCACGTTTAACATAGATTTCTGATTATTTTTGAGAGGTATACCAAGCTCCTTGTGCTTGAAACAAAGACCATGAACTAGAAGAAGAAACTAGATTAGTGGATATACTATACCAGAAGTTTTGAATACTCCATTTTATTGCAAAGCCCAAAAAATGTCTGGCAAGAGTGATCCATCCAGCAGTGACATCACTGTGTCAGTGAATGCCAACACTCTGCATGACATTTCTGTTTCTGAGAAATTATTTCTGAGATTTCAATATTAACATTTTTCAACCACAGAAGTCAAGAGAACACATTAGGTATGACTGGATTTCACTGCTTGCTTACATCTGATCTGGAAGACAGTGCTCTTCGATCTTATCCAGATGGTCTTCTCAATTTCTAAATTGCTATGTCTGTGACACATTATGATGCTTCTGCTTAGACATGCATTTTATACCTTTCATATTATAAAAAGTAATAAAATGAAACGTCGAAGAATATTGAAAATAAATAAACTATTCTTTAGTCAAACAGATTATTCTTAAACTGGTGAATAAGGCTGTTCAGCTCTTTTGGGAAGGCTAATTTCCATTACAGACTCCATCCCAATTGTTGGATGAGATCTAGGTTGTGATGTTCTGTGCTTTAATTTTTTCATCTCTATATTTTTAAATCACTATACATCACTATATCACTATTGGTTACTATTTCAGATGTTGCCTCTGGAACATTTTTCTGTATATGTGTCCATATTAGATAAAAATTGATTGTGCTTCTTCATCATGCATGGACTTTTTCTCTAAAATATGTATACGGTCAATTTCCTCCTCTTGGTGTAAATCTAAGTTACCCCTGTAACACTGACTGAGCTGCTGCAAGTCAGAAAAATAACTAAATAGCTTACTCTCAAAGCTGTACACTGAAGTTTTTAGCTCTGCTGTTTTGAGGTACAGGATAACTTGCTTCTAGAAAGCATTTGGCTTTTCCCACTCCCTATCCAGCTTTGCTTCTATATGTACAATCTTTGAAAGGATTTACTACTGTGATATGACAGGAAATCATCATACCTATCTGAGTACATAGAAAGGTCAGGGATATCAATAGGTTAATTGCCTGGGTCGTTTTTTATAGGAGAAGAACATTTGCAGCTAATAAATCTTTAATGATATAGAACCTGGTTCATTGGAAAGCCCCAATATTCAAGACTAGAACACTAGACTCAAAATGATGAGCTATTCCGTTGACAGATTTTGCTGCAAAAGCATGTCAAATTTTCCTTGTAAGCAGATCCATAGCTAGTAATGATTTAAATCATGCTTGTCAAACATAAACAGGATTTGTCCTGCAGTCTGCATTAGCTTAATATTTTTATATTTTAGGACCTACTAAGAGGTGTAGTCAGGAGGCAAAAGACACATTATTATGAGTTATTTTTAGAGGAAGAACTTGGATCTAATATATGGAGTTTTTGAGTTTGCCAAGATTAACATAAAGCAGATTGAATTCAGAAATTTTCTCTTCTTGAATTGTTCTACAAAGAAAAGATATATTGCAATGCATTAAATATATCATATTTTGTCAAGGAAATTGCATTTCAAATTGCATTGAAATCAGGACATCTGTTTTGAAACAGAGATACTGTAGCTAAACCCACTGGTGAAACCCAGACACACATCTGCCCCTTGAGAGGAAGCTGCAGTTTAAAATATTTCTCCCAATACCTTTGCTGAACTTTCTGAGTCATCAAACTCCTTCAATAGATTGATAAGAATTGTCTGCAATAATTGTCATTATGTCCTTAGAAACATTAGTGTGTGCTATGAAGCTTGACTGACAGTTTGATTTCTGGTGAATTCTTTACTCTAAAGGAGGAGGAGTTTCTTAGGAAGTGTTACTTTGCATGATCACAAAAGTATATGTTACTGTTCTTTGCCAAAAATTCATTCACACTTTGTGTTGCAAGCAAGTGAGATACTAATCAGAACATACGAAATTAGTAGTCTTAATTAATATGAACTGAAAGATATTAGCGATTCAAAGCACCTGAATCACCTGTCCACTCACCTCTTCTCTCTTCTTACTTTCTCCTTCTAATTGCTAAGTATCAGAAGTCTGTTCAGCACAGGAGAGCAGGCAAATTTGATTCTCCTCCTGATGGCAGGAGTCTCCTTCTGATGACACCGCTCTTAGGTAGTACCAGAGAGTACCATGCTGGTTTTGGAAGAAGTTAATGCAACACATCTCTGCTTTGATGCTGCTCACTACGTTCCCTTCCTTTCCTTCAAAGAACTTTAGCTCTCCATTAAATTTCATTACATCTATTGTACAGGTAAAGACAATATGGGTCCCAGCACTGCAGGTGACATGGAACCACACCAGCCTCTATCTGGTAAAATGGCATGTAATGTTTATATGTACATCCTGCACTCTGTGCTGTAGCCAACATCAAATAAATCCAACTATCCCCAATATATCTTCTCCTGTTACTTCACACCTAAATATCAAATGGAAATACCTTTTGATCTGACTCTTTTGGGTTTTGCTAATGAAGAGCCAGATCAGTAACTAGAAATCCCAGAACATGTCTGCCCAACAGGAGCTCACAGAAAGAGCAGTAGGAGAAGAGGTCCCTCATGACTTGGGTGACCTGTTTTCAGCTGTGCAATTCTTTAGTCTGACAGCAGATAATAGTTTAATTTCTCATTGTTTAGTGACAGGAAATATTCTTACAGTCAGCTGTAATAAGATGGTGAAAATGGGCCTGTATTCCAGACAGTTTGAATTGCAGCCTTGTACCTGTCCTCAGCATCTTCTCTTGCACACAACTGCCTAGAGCCAGCAAACTAACTCCTATGGGTTTGTGAATACAAGCTCTGCTCTTCTGCTGCTGGGTCTGGACTTGAGAAGACAAAAGGTTCAACCAAATACTAGTTAGTGGACTGAGATGAGTCCACTAACTCTGGCTGATATGAGATTCAGGTTACTCTGATTTTAAGTGTCTGCAATAAGACCCTGGTGACTAACAGAAGCTGCAACAAATAGAGTGCAGCCAGCACTGTGTGCAAAGCATAGAGAGTTAGTCTGTTCATCAGGTGCAGGTGCCACCCTAGGCTGAATTAAATAGCTCTCAGCTCTACTGACTACACCAGATCTTTGGTGACTCTAGTGAGAGCTTAGTCACAGAGTTTATGTATATGTACCCACATTACTAATACCTGTGGTAAAATGAGTTTAATCCTCCTCTAAATCTACTTTTTCATCCCAAACTCAGAGATGTCAGTAATCTTTTCAAAGTCATCTATTTTGTGTGTTTTAGGAAGAAATATGGATTTGGAGTTATACTAGTATAACTATATTTCCTAGGAAAATGTAGAGATGGATGCATATTTCCTAAGAAATTTTCTGAAATACTTGCCAAGATGGCTTTATTTATCATTTATTGTTTGTCTGCCATTGTGTGTGTGTGTGTGTGTACACACATATGTACCCACGTGACTGCACACACACATACATACTGTATTTTTGTGGTAAATAAAAATGTCCTAAGTCTTTAGCTTCAGCTTTTGCTATACTATTTTAAACTGGAAAAAAATGCTCACTTGCTTACTGCAATGCATATTAGAAGGCAATTAATATTTGTAAAATGCAATGAAGTACTAAGCACCATTACCTTATTGATGACTGGAAATTTTAACTCAGCTTATACATCACTGTATTGCCTTTTGCATATGGATTGATATTACTCTATTCTGTGCAATAGGCTTAATCTTCAAGAAGAAATACAGTAAATATCTTGTTACCAGAAGCACCCTAAATCCAAACACAGGGTATAAGGTGAAGTGAGATGCCACAATCATTATACCTGCATCTGTGATGGTATATAGCATTTCTGGGATTTGATAATTGACTCTGTTTTTTAAATAGCTTGCCTTGGTCAACTCATTTAGTAACAAGATTTCCAGTGCAGCCTTAATTTAATGTGAAATTTGTCTGATTTCTGATATTTGGACCAGGTGGTCAAATGACCTAAGTACTGAAATGCCTTTTTTACTGATTTAGTGGGAATAAGTTGACTGAATATCTTCAGGATTCTTGGATGATAATCTAGGCACCAGAAATCTGAAGACGACATTGGTCTAAACTGAAATTTTGAGTGGATGACTCCCAGCTAGTACCCAAAATAATATCTGAGATATTTATAAGCAATACCTTTTAAAGCTAAAATACAGAATGCAACAATACTCAAGAAGAGACCAAAAAAGCTCAGTTCTTTACAGGAGAACAACTGATTCTTAAATTTCTTCACTAGTCAAAGACATTTTCTTAGACATTTATTTTTTGAGAGCTGCTGCACAGTTTCAAATGCTATGCTTCAGATTTCCCATTTATCTGGCATAAGAATGCAGGTGAACAAAGGTGAATACACTAAAATTTGGACCTGCCTTTCTCTTTTTTGCTGAATATTGCATGACATGGAGCCTCTTTACTCTGAGTACTGCATGACACGAAACAACAAAAATCCTCTGCCAGATTATTAGGTGCAAAAAACCAGAACAAATTTATTCCAGTAATTTCGTTTTGTAAAGTTGATGAAAGGCAAGCTGTAGCATAAATGTGCATTACTACATCTGGGCTCAAATCCTAGCACGTCTGACAAATCTTTCTGATGAGGAATACTCTTGGGATCTCAGAGTTAAGTCCTTCACATTTAGACATATGAAAACAAGTGAAATTAGCTTTTCTATACTGTACCTGTACAGATGAAACTTGATAATCCTCCATAGATGACATCATCATTGTCTGGTAATATAAAGGGACACCTCGTTTGAACCTCCAAACAGTATTGCTTGCAAGGAATTCTGTTGCTGCAGTGAAACTGTGTGACTTCAAAATACTGGGAACAGAGCCAGGCTTTGTAGACAGTCTGGAAAAAAGAGAAGAACCAGAAGTATAGATGGATGACAATAGAACTGTCATTAATAGAAGAACATACTGTACTTCACTCCTACATTAATGTTGCTTCTGAGAGAAAATTTTGAGCGAATATCACCTGGGTAAAATACACTCAACTTTTGACTGTCTTCCCACTTCAGAAATGAAAACTCCAGCCAAGTAATTTAAAAGCAACAGTTAGTCAGGACTAGGCTTATGCTGTTATTTCATCTGAGTTTGTAAACAAGTATGTCTTTTAGATGCGACTTTTTAATAGACACATGCATGGCACACACCGCTGTCCCTGCATCTTCTCATAAACTGGGATCTTAACCTCATTTAAAGCTGGTCTAAAACAAATTTATGAAAGTGCATGCAAGAAAGCATTGAAAACTGGGCTCAGGCCAGCCCTGTTCTTTATAGCATCTAGAGCTAAGCTATCAGGTTGCAATAGATGGTGCTACTTCCCTTCAAATAAAACCTTATCCAGTCCACAGAATTAAAACACACATTAGGGTTCCTGAACACCAACAGCTGTAGACTAGGGGATAAATCTGCCATGGTGAGGACCAATGTCTACATTTGGGAGCTGAAAGGAAGACTTTAAGGATCCTGTCATCTGATGCTGCATAGCCATGGCTGCAGGACCTGTGATTATTGGAATTATTATCCTAATTTAAACAGGAAAGTAAAATAAACATGCTGATTTTAGTTTCTACTGCCTTTTCTCTTCTGAGCAGCAGTGTTTTCATATGCAAATGGATCGGATACCAGGCTACAAAGGTGTTGAAAAACCTGTGTGACTGCGTTCAGAGAGGTTTGCTTGTTTACCATTTTATTTTCAACTTATCTCTTTTGAAGTACATTATTTACTGCCTAGATACATGCTATCGAGGTTGTTACATAAGAAACATTTCCTTTTGTTGGATTCATTCAGAATATCTGAAAATCTTACTGACCACCTTTCTTTTATCACTGGCTGAAGAGCAATATAGTCAGCTGATCACTTTCCTTCTTACTAGACCTGTTTTTAATAAAAAAGGAAACATTTTAAATTTTTAAGCAATGGAAATGAAAAAATTGACACCTGAAAAGAACAATCTAGATGAGAGTTTGGTTTGAATTCAGTATGTTTCATCTCATCGGTTGTAATTTTATTGATGTCAATAGCAGCTTAAATTGTATAATTATTTTCAATATAGTAGTCCCAGAATCACGAAACTTGTATTTTAGTTTGTTTGCAACAGTGGCAGGTATGGGTAAGGTTGCTAGGTAATAAAGTGAAACCTTTATCACTAATCTGTGGTTCGTGATTATCTCTTTATTGCAGCTTTTGCCTATTGCACTCTGTAGAACACGAGTTTTTTCATTACAAATTAAATTTTAATTGCTTACAAAGGTTTCTTATTCACAGTAAATGATTAACGAGAAGGAGGACTAGGAGATGTGTGTACTTTTCATCTTAAATAAACTTCTAATCAGAAAGTGGTTTTCCTGGTGTTGACTATAGCACCTGCCACAGTTTTGATTCTTCAGTTGCTATATAGACAATCACGACAATAAATGAAATAAAGTAATTGTTTTTCTATTTTCAATTACTCAGTGAATATAGTCTGTTGGTTGGAAAGAGGAGTGCTGGGTCTGATAACAGATAAACATTCAGGGATGTTCTTTCCTGATCACTAATACTGTGGCCCTGTTTAGTATGAACTCACATGTTCTTTTCATATTCTAATTGTTCTACTAGCACTAAGTTGTTTTGTGAACCATATTTGAAAACTTACAACAGTTTTTAGGGAGTGTATTGAACAGTGCACCATACATGGTAACAAGAAAATGAGCAAACCCATGTGTCTACTTAAGCAAGACAGGAAATAAATGTTTATTCAAGAGCAGAAGTAAATAATGCAATCGTGAGCCTCTGTGAAGAGTTTTATGTACCCAATCTCAGTTCATACACATCATCTTCCTGCTGTGATTCACAAGTTCTTTGGCTCAAAATTACATTTGAATTCTTGTCCATATTTGTAAAGAATGCATGAGTCTACCTGTTCCTGAGATCTGTTTCTCAGATAAATGCCTCCCACTCTGTATTCCTCTTTTATTTTCAGCCAATTTGAAACTTGTCTTCCATCTATATTTAGTGTTTTAATATTCTGGTCCCATTTTGCTCTGTTTTGGCCAGTGACGTTACATGGAAACTCAGATTTTCAGAGTTCTGCCTGGATACGAACTTAGGTCATATCACTTTGGGGTGAGATGTTGATACTTATCAACATTTTTACCCCCATGCTTTGCTTTCTTCAAAAGAAACTTTAGGTTTGTGATACAAGATATCTCTGCAGAACACTGTAAGTATACCAAGAAGTAGCAGGTAAAACCCTTAGGGTGTCCTGAAAACTAGCCCAGAAGACAGAAGAAGCTGATGGTTCAATCATTCCCACAAGGATCCTCCATTATTTTCAGGGTTTTTTTAGGCTTGAGAACTGTCATGAAAGAATCTAAGTAGTTTTGGGAGTGAACATCATGGAAAAGTAACCATTTAACACTTGAGTACTTGCAGTGAAGCTGAGATGGAATTTAAAGTTACAACTGGATAAAGAAAAAGCAGCATAGGCTTGGAGCAAGAGAAGGCTCATCCATGGTGCCTAGCTGTCAGTCCACTACCTGCAAAGCTTGGCCTGTGCTAACTCCTGTCTTTCCAGAGAGTGGTCAGCCATTGTCTGGGAATAAGTGTATTCCAAGCACTGCACCCAGTAAGGAGTTTTATTATTTTCTGGAGAAAAGGGAAAAAGATCTAGGTGTTTCCAGATGACCTGTGCTTGGTCAGCTTGTAGATCAGAGAATAGTCCCTCTCCACTCTTACTTACTACTACAGACATCATTTAAATGCTCACTTTCCCAACAAAGATCCCAATTTACCTCTCCTACCCGTCTTGGACTTTCTAGGCACCAAAGGTTTCACACAGAAATCTTAGTTTCATGCCTGAATATCTGCCACCCAGGAGGGAGTACAGAAGTGGGAGATATTTGTGCATATCACTCTGCCCAATAGCATTTGCATGAGTCCTTTGGCTGACTCAACTGTGTAAGAAGATCCAGAGCAGTCCAAAGTCTTTGCTCTGTTTCAGTGATAGCGAAAGGTGCCTTTTTAGCTTAAGCATTAGAAACTTATGTTTTGGAACTGAAATGTATTGACATTTCTTGAAAATTTCCTAACAGCAAACCAGATACTATGGCCTTTGATCAGCCAGTATTCCTTCTTATGCCTGGGAAAATACAGTTTTTAATTGTTTGGGAAGTTTGCTCTACCTCCTGGCAAATCCAAAATGCTGATTTCCAGAGTCTTAAAACATGCATTGTATAACAAGGCCTGAAAGTATCAATGAAAATGCATATTGGCCTGTATATTGAGTGTGGTGTTCACTTTGCAGACTATGCTTTGCTAACAGGGTCTTTTTCCTTTTTAAAGAACATCAGTAGCTAAACCCAAAGATTTATAATCACAAGAAATGCTCCTCAAAAAATGTTTCGCATAGAACTCTTTAAAGTATTAGTTAAATACTATTAGTATTTTCCTATTTAACTTTCAGTGTGTCAATGGAAATATGAAATGTGGATTTGAGGAGAAGACCATGCCTTAAATAGACAATTAAAGAAAAAAAAGCTATAACTGACTCCCAACATGAACTGAACTGAGTTATAAGATGGGAAAGATAAATACATTATAGGGAAAATATGAGAATAAACAACTATCAGCAGTTTTTGAAGAAACAAGAGGATATCTAGTGATTGAAAAAAACCAACTTCAGAACTTTAGAAGACTAAAGAATCATTTCTGTTAAGAGATATTTTATTCATTTAAGTCAACCTTACCTTGTTCCTGCAGGAAAAAAATTAAAAACTACACTTTTGAAAAAGAGCACCAACCAATGGTGGCTTTATATATCTGTTTTCATACGCATGAGTGCCTACCAAGAATGATCATCATCAAAATCACCTGGGTAGCTAGAAATTATTAATAATATCATGATAAGTGCATATTATTAATTGGGCAGATTAAATAATTATTTGGCATTTATTTTATTTGTATTGTACAAGTTTCAAGCCTGTGTCTGAAAGTAGAAAAAATATTTTATGATTTCAGTGACCGATCCCCCAACACAAATAATCAGCTTCAGCAACACAAGGAATGAATGCTTCACAAACAAACCAGACACTAAACTACATTAGCTTGTCAAATTGTTCCAGATGATAAATGGATTCAGAGTTAAAAGGAACTCTGGAGTATTTTGAGAAACTAAAAGGGCCCAGCATATGCTTTTTCTCTCTGGACATTAGGAAGAACACTTATTTTTTGTCTCTTTGTGGGGATTAGCAATTTGGGTATCATCCCTTTTTAGGGTATTCTGTGTCTCATATCACACATGAGGCTAGAATGTCTGGGTTATTCTTTCTGATCTTGAAAGACAAGCTGACAGAGCTATTAGTTAATATGGTTCCATTAATTGCCTAGAGAGGGGCCAGTAGCTTCTGCCCCCAGTGTGCATAATATAGCTAGGTAGAACAGTGCATTTGCTGACCACAACACCAGCAATTACACTAGCAGACTTCCAACTGGCTCTGCAACTGTGCAAAACTAATTTTAACTAGATGATCTTCCAACCCAGGCCATTCTATGATTCTATGATTTTATTATTTTATTTACAGAGACTGCAAAAACAATGGGAAGATAAAGTTGTATTTACTATGCGTCTATGTCCACAGTTTCCCTCCCTCCCCATCTCATTCTCATTCACTCGTACATACACAATACATGTGATTCTGGATAACCTAATTTCTGTCAAAACATATTGAATATGTAGCCTTAATCATCTGAATCACACTGCATGAGAGGTATCAGTAGAGCAGAATGGAAAAGCTCAATCATTTTCATTCTCTACACCTCTCAATTCTTCATTCTTCCCATGTTGTTCCTGACTGCCATTGTCATCAAAGTTTTTAATGAATGGTGTGAAATTTCCAGGAAGTACGTCAGCCATTTTCCATGAAAATGACATTTTTTTTCCTCACTGAAGAAAAATTTTATGCTAAAAGCTGGGCTGTCAAAACAATAGTACAAGAGGGAACCTAGAAATCATCAAATAGCTCTTACTGTGTAGATGTGAAGGATGGTGGGAGGGAAAGAAAGCAGAAGGAGAGAAGTCACAACAAAAGCTCTCGCTCACAAAAAGGTAAATTTTCTGAATGCAAGCAACTGTGAACTGTTTGATGCTGATGCTTTGCAACTGCATTCATTCCCCAGTGTGAAAATGAAGTTTTCAAACACAGAACAGCCTGAGAATTTCACCTAACTGTTGAAAAGGAAGAGGCCTCTCACGAACTGGAGAGGTGTTCTGCTCACTGACACTTTCAACGACATCAAGAAATTGTACCTTATTGGAATACAGGAATTGACAATATTGCCTTGAGACAGTATGATATGACTCCAGCCCAACTTGTCCCAAAGCTTGTGGGCATTTTGAGATAAATTCTGCAGTTGTTATGTATAATGAGGAGTGCCTCAGGCTGTGACTGACTAATTAATTGATTTTTTTGAAGAATATTCATGGAATGACCTAATATGTAAGCTGAGCTTTTTCAGCAGAACTGAATGGAGAACCATTCATTTAAAAAAAAAATCAATCTTGTTTTCAGAATAGTGAAGTGGCCCTCAAGTCTTGCTGTGTTCTACAGTAGTAGTCCCCAGCCCACATGCAGTCATTGACAACAATACCAAATAAGCTGTGTACAGACAGCAAAAAACATTTCCTGTCAGCCTCAGTTTTAGCATGTGATTTTCTGTAACCAAAAGTAACCTCAAAGATTCTCGCATACAAGTTACTGCCTATATGCTAAGGGTAATGTCTACTTCACATGTTTAATCTCTGCCTGATTCATAGAGTTATGAATGTATGAACTATTTAAAGATATTATATATGCATTTAAAGTTAGCCCATATGTTTAAACCCCATGCTTTGTTGCCAACAGGGTTGGCAAACAGCTACTGGTGAAGGCTGGAAAACCTTCTCAGCCCTTGCTTACACAAATAAAGATACTTATTCACTCAAAACTGAGCCTGAACAATGGTCAGGCATAAGATGAATATATCAAACACTATATATGAGAAATAAGGGGGTGAGATATAAATATGGGTCTTACGCCAGCAATGAGGAACCTTAGAAGAGCATGCCTATTTCCTCCTGTGATAAAACTTTTGCTACAAAACTCACTTTAAATCTTACGAATGCTATACAACAGCAACATAATGCTATGTCTGTGAAATGCAGTCTGTAAAAGGCTTTTTATATTTGGATCACCAGGGTATTATGTGTTGGTTTGAGTGACATTTTGGAGAAACACTTGGGTCAATCTCAGTGTCTGCTTTGTGCATCAGGACCTGAGATATCATGTTGTACAAGCAGAGATGTCTGTTAGATAGCTTACAAGTGTATTTTATATAGACTACACAACCAAAATAACTGGTACAAGACCTGATTAAGTCTGACAAGGGTAGTGTTACAAATGTGAACTCCCCCAGGAACTTTGTCAGTTTTGAGCAGTAAGGGCAGTCTGACTTCAGGAAAACTGCATTCTGCATGTGTACTATGGAATAAAAATAATTTCTAAGAGGTTTTCTGCCCATGAGAGTTGCAGGACTCCTGCTGGCATTTATCTTTATTGATGATCTGGATGATGAGATCAAGTCCACTCTTAGTAAATTCATAGACGACACCACCTTGGTTGGGAGTGTTGATCTGCTGGAGGGTAGAAAGGGATCTGGACAGGCTGGATAGATGGGCCAAGACCAACGGGATGAGGTTCAACAAGACCAAGTGCTGGGTCCTACCATGCAGCTCTACAGGCTTGGGGCACAGTGGCTGGCTCAGAAGAAAAAGACCTGAGCTGTTGTGTGACAGCCAGCTGAACATGAGCCAGCAGTGTGCCCAGGTGGATAAGAAGGCCAATGGCATCCTGGCCTGTATCAGAAATAGTATGGCCAGCAGGACTAGAGAAGGGGCCCTCCCCCTGTACTCAGCATTGGTGAGGCCACACCTCAAGTACTATGTCCAGTTCTGGGCCACTCAATTCCAGAAGGAGGTGCTAGAGTGGTCCAGAGAAGGGCAACAGAGCTGGTAAGGGGTCTGGAGCACAAGTCCAGAGGGGAGTGGCTGAGGGAGCTGGGATTGTTTAGCCTGGAGAAGAGGAGGTTAAGGGGTGACATCACTCTACAACTACCTGAGAGGAGGTTGCAGCCAGGTGGGGCTCAGCCACTTCTCCCAGGCAACTAGAAACAGGATGAGAAGAGTACTCTTAAGCTGTGCCAGGAGAGGTTTAGGTTGGACATTGAGAGGAATTTCTTCACAGAAAAGGTGATTAGACATTGGAATGGACTTCTCAGAGAGGTGGTTGAGTCACCGTCCCTGGAGGTGTTTGACTGAATGTGGCACTTAGTGCCATGGCCTAGTCGACATGGTGGTATTAGGTCATAGGTTGGACTTGATGAACTTAGAGGTCTTTTCCAGCCTTAATTGATTCTGCCATTCTGTGATTCTGTTTCTCTTCTTCTGGCCTTTGTTCCCAGTCCTGTTCTGAGACTTTGGGCAGTCTCAGGATAGGGCTGGCAAATCACACAAACAATGCAGCAACAATGACCAGATAGGAGGGAACAATATCCTCCATAAGCTATCTTTGCCAATGAGTACCAATGGTGCTATCAGTGATTAACTAACTGGTCTTCATTCTATGCAGTAGAAAACATAAAACAAGTGGGTTTCAAACACGTGGGTTGCTGAAAATAAGATATTTCATAGGAACAGTCCTCAAACAGATATTTGCTTTTTAAAGAAGTAATAATATTCATTTTATTTCAACACCATGAAAATCAAACAATTTTGACTGGGGAATTATTTTTCAATAAATACTGAAAAAATTTCTTCCCAAATAAACTACTGTCATTCTGTTTATACAGCCAAACATTGCTTATAAAACATTCGTTTAAATACACATCACACTATTGCATTTTGTTGCATTAATATCAGCTTGTAGCTGTTCTGCTTTTTGGAGAAGTTGTTTTGTATATGCATTCACACCAAACCCCACACCATCCCCACCATTTTTTTGACTGAGGAATTTTAATCTTGATTTTGTTTGGTTGTTTTGGTTTTTTTTTAAATCTGATCCATAATAAAACCAAATTAATAATCTGAGCTTCCTGTACAACAGGCACTATATTTTCCAGTTATTCCATTTTATGTGCATTTTTAAAATTCCTTGTGTTATAAGACTGTACCAGGAAATGAGAATGTCTGTTTCATATTATGGAAACTTATGCCTGAAATTTACAGTAATTTGGGAACAAAAACATCTGTTATGTAGTTATTTTAACCTTTGATTTTATTTCTATTTTATTAGAGTGAATACTTTCTGGATCTGCATGGATGGAATATCATAAGAGAAATAGTTTAATATTTATCCAGAAAATCTTGATGCCACTGATTGCAAACTATTGTATTAAGGGACAAAACTTTGAGTGCTTCCTAAATGAAACAGATAAATTGATTCTATGAATAATTTCATTTAAAAGATACACATGATATTATATTTGAAGATAGAGGAAAGGTAGACCAAGGTTGAAATTTATTTGCCGGAACGTTGTTGATATTAGCTTCAGTTTGTATGCTATGTAAAAACATTTCTTTTAACAAAATACAAACGAGTGGAATAACAAGGTGCTCTGCTCTTGCTGTTTATACTGGAAAAGATGAACAGAAAGATGCAAATATGCTGTCTCCTAATACAAATATGTTTCTTTGATTATCTGGACATTACTGCAGATGAGATGGCATAAACATCTCACTGCCACTTTGGTAATTTTAAGGAGAATATATATACAGATATAGAAGAGATCTACAAGGCTTCTATCATCCAAAATAAATCAAGCTTCTGCAAGAGACAGTTGTGCAAAACCCTAATCCACTATTTCTGTCTTTCTGGTGATTAGCCATCCAATCAGCTGGGGTCATCATGATGATTAACTTCACTGTTGTTTTATAATACCCTAAAATGTGAACTCATCCTCTGTATCAGAATTCAGTCTTAGCTGTTACTTAATATAGCAAAGAAACTTTCTTTTGAAGATCATAAACATCCCTTTGGGTGAGCTTAAAGGAAATTGAAGATTAAATAACTCATTACAGAAATAAGTAGCCCAGTAAAAAAGTAAAAAGGAAGCACTAGCCTTTGATTTTGTGAGCTCAATAGTACTCCATCTAATCAGATACTATATTAAAATGTTTAAATTATAAAAATAAAACAAATGAATAATCTTTAAAGTGTCTGATCAGCTTGCCTGCAAAATCTCGGATGCACTGACTTCAAGTCAGCTCACAATGGTCAGGGGCCTGTTTCAAAGTTTTAGAGTCTCTTCTAAAATTACATCTGAATTCACGAACCAAGTGATCTCTCAAGGCTGGAAAGTCTTTGTGTTCAACTCTGCTCTCCATGATTTTTAAAGTGATGGTAGTATATGTAAATCAGCTCAACATGACAGTATTCAGAAGCTTTATACTCCTGATTACCAGTGTATACAGGAGACCAGGACAGTCTCTCTCTTTATATCCTCTGCTTCCTCAAATTAAGGACCTGATTTTTTCTGCCTACAAAGCTCTAGTGTTGTTCAGAAGAGAAAAACCCTTATGGGCCCAGAGGGTTTCCAATCAGCTTGCAACAGCTGCTGCAGATTCCTGGCAGATGAGGGGACTTGCAGTAGAATGATATAAACATGCACAGAGAGTTTCCTGTGCCTTGAATTTCTCTTTTCATTTGGAACTATAACTTCTTTCAGCGTAAGCTGTAAAGGACCTCTAAGAAATGTTTGTTTTGACATTGCCTGGCCTTGATGGCTTTTTGTGGGGCAAAGGCATGGTTGATTGCCTCAAAGCTTGCTGAGCCACAGGATGCTTCTGGCCATGGAAATCCTCTAGCTGACGAGATAATGAGGAATCATTGTCCACAACTGACATCACTTCTAGCTGCTGAGACCACCAGGCTGGGAATTGCTCAACTCCAGGGAAACTGACCAATCAGTGCCTGACAGAGCCCTATAAAAAGGACCAGCATGCAGAGTATGGCAGATATCTACCACCAAAGAAAAAGATGACTATGGATCATAAGAATGCTGCTGGAACCATGGTGATGACTATCCCAGTTTCTACATGACTATGAATCATCGGAACACTGTTGGATCTGTGGTGGTGACTATCTCTGCTTTGACACACTAAATCGTGCTTACTTCCCCCTTTCCTGTTTCTAACTTTCCTATCTCCCCTTCTCTTCCCTTTGCATGACCAATAATAAAATCTCACTCCCTAATGGTATTTTAACCTCATTTCTGTCTTAATTCACATTGAAGGAATCAATCAAACACTCCCAAGTCTAATTGGACTGGGACATTTAAGTGTCATGGACAGGATATTTCAGCTTGATCATGCAGGTTGAAAATTGTCTAAATTGAAACAAGCGTAGGGAAATTCAGTAAATAAGATGACAAAGAGCTAATGAATCCAAAAGAAAGAAAAAAAAAGAAAATTTCTTAGGCACCAAAGATACGGCAAATACTTTAGAACCTGAAATCTATTAAGAAAGAAAAAAATCCCAGAACTCATAACTACGGATGGAGCCTGTTATAGTGCAGACTCTATTAATAATATAATTTGTATCACCAATGCAAGTTTATTTTAATCATGGTTAATTGAATTGATTAGAAGAACTTTATTGTGTTGTAAACTACCTAGAGGCAAAGCAGATTGTCCTTTCTCTTTTCCCTAGACATTTTTTGAATGCAGGAAGAGGGATGGGGCTCCACTGCACTATTCTGCATTGCTACACTCGATGCCCTCAAGTTGTGCTGCTTCTCCTCCTTACATTTCACTTATAGACTGGCATAAAGAATTGTGTGCTGTTGCTATGACATTGAAGTGAGGCATCCAGGCACCTAAAGAGGGTGAGTGGAGGAGCTTAATAGCAGCTACCAAGGAAAGGAGACATTTCCCTTCTTCTCAGAGTTTTTTCTTCTCATAGAGCTCTGGTTTGAAGACACAGCTGCACCAAACGCTGCCTTGAGCCCAGGTAGCCAAACTTTGTCTGGATGAGAATATATATGATATTGCAGTCAGAGCCATGACAGCTTGTGATCATGTATTTGATAAATCATATTTTCTGGGAGAGCACAGTAAGCTCTCTGAAGAGCTCACAAATAAGTTCAGCAATAAGCTCACCCAAGAACAGGTGTCCCAAGTGAGGAGTTTCCCCAGACTGGGGTGGCTCAGAAAGGGACTAGGTATTTGCCACAGCAGAGTACTTGTTATCACAGAGAAACAGGACAACTTGCACATACCTTCTGTCATTTCACCTGCCAATCTGGTGATCACCTGCACCAAGACTGGAAAAAAATCTTAGCTCCTCTCACTTTCAGAAGAGTTGGAAGCATCAGGTGGCTATTTAAAGATTTGTGCAAACTGTCTTCAGCTTTGCTCACAGTGACAACTCCCATCTATAAGCTCAGCATTCAGAGCTCTTAAAATATATCAGTATTTATGAGACTTTAAACTTTTAACTACCTTAGGAAAACCATGCTATGTTTTAAAAATTTTCTGCTTTCTCTGTATAATCTGACCATAGTATAGTTTGAGAATCCCTCGAACTATAAAGACAAGTAAAATAAATTTAAGATATTCAAGACCCTATCCAATTATTCAAGCACTACCATCATATATTGTGACATGTCTGTAGACAGAGATGGGTGATGCAGCTGAATGCAAAAGTAAATCTCTGTCAGATAAATTCTCCACCATTAAGAGCAGTATTGGAAGTAGAGATTATTGCCAGATATTCTTGCTGACATTCAGAGACTAAAGTGGAGTTTCTCAAGCACTAATGACACTAGAAATGCTTATTTGAATACCTATATATATGTCAGGTTTTGCAACTTAAAATCTAATGCATATTTTATATCCCCCAAATTTGCAGTGCTTCTTTATCAGTTTAAGACAGTAAATCTGTATTATTGGTCAATTAGAAAAACCAAATGCAAAGATAAGCTATCAAATTACATTGAAGACAAGACAGATCTGTGGCTTCTACCTAATTTTGTGTGCCAGACCAGTGGTCATGTCACATAGAGTGGATGAAGGGCTCTATCAGGCTTGCCCCACAAAACTATGAGATAGGTATCACTTTAAGAGAGCTTTAGATTCAGGGCATTTGATCTGAGTCTTGGTAGTAGAAAAAGAGCCTCAAGAGTTTTTTGGTGATGGGATTAGTGCATAGTCACCTGGTACTGCTAGTGCTAGTCTGCAGTCTTGGAGAATTTGTAGACTACATGTTTTTTCATTGACTGCTCAACAATGAGACTACAAGCAAATCATGGGTGCAGAATTCAAAGTTGTTAAGCTAGCAGGCAAACAAAAACAGTAACTTTCAGTATCCCTGATACAGATGATCTCACTAGGCTTTCTTATAGATAAAAGCTTCTCTTTTTCTTAGGTAGAGCATGTTTGCTTCACTCACTTTTCAAGAAGATGTGAATGATACAGTTCTTTTCCTATCTATTTTCATTCTTGTTTTCCTCCTTTCTTATCCTGCATTTCTGAAATGCAAATGCTTGTTTATTTTTTCCAATCTCTTTTCTATTTTAGCAGTGGTCTAGCCTGCTTTCATGGCTCTCTGGCAGTTCTTGAAAAGAAAAACTAGGTCTAATTCCTTCAAACTTCATTGTACTTCCAGAGTTTTCAGAGAAGACACAGGAATGTCACAGTGATTCAGGCCCAAGAGGGCCAGCTTTCAGCATTGCTATACACTTACGCAGAAAAAATAGCTGAATTTAGCTATTTATATAGAATGTATATGATGCTTCTCATCTTCAAAGTGCCTAATATGAGAATCAGTTCTGCATGCCTAGTCCAGCGAACAAACTTTGCTTTATGCTAAACTGAGGTGGAAACTACAAGGCAGGTCATACTAGTTACCATTTTCAGCTAACAATAAGAAGTGCTTTATCTAATTGCATGATGAGTGTGATACTGCTTTGTGAGTGGCTGTATTAGTAGTTTTCTCCATAAAGAAAAATATCCCTTTTTTCCCCTCTGCCAGATTTCATCATCTTTAATAGTATCAAATATAAAAGATATGTTTTTATTTAAAATATCAAAATGCTTTCACTACTTGATGCAGTATCTTTGTAGGAAACTAAATAAAACACTGTACCATAATGTGCAGCGTTTGCTATAACACTTCTTCTATTTGATCCTGTTGGATTATATGATGCTATCTCAATTTCAGGCATTTTGCTTAAACATCTATATTCTTTTAAACATTAGACATCGAATATCCATTTTCTTACAGCTAAAATGTGCCTTTAGTGGCATACTGTTAATGTGGTGCCATTTTAGAGAGAATAAGGGGATTTGGGGCTCACTGTGTTTCATAATTCATTTGTATTCTTTTGTTGATGGGTATGCAATAACCATTTTGAAAAGGATACTATGTCTTCCACAGAGATATTGCAGAAGAGTTACACATAAATGAAACAGGATGAGCTTGTAATGAATACATTAGATCACTCCCATACTATTTTTATGGCATTACATGTATTTGACTTTGCCATTACAATAGTCCCTACTTTTCCTAATGGATTGACTGAGCTATCAAAAACTGGTACTTCTGCAAGCAGTTGTAAAGGGAACCTTTTCTCTCTGAACCAAAGTGTTGTTTGCTCTCCGATTTTCAAATGTTTATTTCATTGTTGTTTTTCTTAGATGATTTCATGTGCTACATTGGGTCAAGTCTGAATGTAACTATCTGCTGACACATCTAAGAATTTGCATAGGTCAATAACATCAGGGAAAATATTTTGCCCTTCAATTCTACTTTCATTTGTTGTTGCTACAGCTTGTTCAGCAAATAGAAGAAAATGTTGGAAGATTACCAAAGAGCCTGTGAGTAAAACACCAGACCAGCTACCAAAAATTGTACTGTCTGCCATTAAGAAAAGTTAATAGATAGATATATAGAAAATATTCTAGATATTTCAGAATGGTTCCCTGAGTCATCCAGAGACTCTCTGACAAGTGAGCCACAGATATTTGGAAGCTAATAGGTTGGTTAAAATAATATTTCAAAGTGGAATAATAAAACAAAATGTAGCTGGTGATATGACAGAGTCTAACCTGCCTGATTTCTTCAAGGGTAAATTCGCTCTCTAGTGGATTAAAATTCTTCCAGAGCATAAAAATGAAAATATGATCCTGATGACAATTTATTTAGCTTTTCAAAAATCCATTAACCAGGTGTCTAAAGTGGTAATAAAGATATGAAATTGTTATTGCTTGAGAGTAGTATACAGTCACGTATACAAAATGGGTAAGGGTAAACAAAGGAGGGAAAAAAACTGATCAGTCTGATCAGTACAAAAGGTTAAAGATGGGGTGCCTCAGGCTTTTATATATGCAATGTTTTGCTTATTATTATATTAATGCGTTAGAAAGTAGGCTCAACAAGAAGAAACAAGTGTACTGAAAGAAGAGTAAATCAAGTCCCAAAAAAGAAACTAAACTTCAGCTGAACTGAAAACTTGCTGAAGTTCAGTGCTGAAGAATTAGAGAAATTAAACTTTGTGAAGAAAATTTTAACTCTTGTATAGCATAAGGGATTTTATGTTTAGTATATGAGTCCAGGAAAATAATCTGGGTCTTGCTGTTCAGTGAGGTCTCTGCAGTTGCAGCAAGAAAACACAAGTGGATTTACAAATGCTGAGAAATGAGATGGAAAAAGTCTTCTGCATAGCCAGTGACACATGCTTACCTAGAATACTCCACATAGAAACAGATAATCCCACCTTGAAATGGAGGCATAGAATTAGAGAAGAGATGACAGCATTTCTGTCACTAGAACCTCTGAAGAAAGACTGAGTTATGAAATTTCAGAAAGGAGGTAGTGACACGGAAAGGTCTATGAAGTTATTAGTGTTATAGAGAAGGGGAGCAATTTTCTGAAAAGAAAAGTTTGGGTTTTTTTCAGAAAAACTGAAAGAGTGCTGGTATAAATGTAAACAAAGTCTAAGAAAATCGCTTTCACATAAAATGATTAGGAAATATCTATCCTGTTACTTACTCTGAAATTTCTGTCTTCTTCCTATGCAAAGTGTATTACTGTCTACTGTGGAAACAAGACAGTGGATAGGATGGCTTATTGATTGAAAAAACCCTGCCAATGACAGCTGTCCTGTGGACAGCTGCCTACTAGGGACTTACTCCTTTAGTGGGTGACAACTGAATAAGTCATGTGCCAGTTTCATTGATGTGAGTCATAGAATCATAGAATCAACCTCAAAGATCATCAAGCCTAACCCTACTGTCATTATTAGACCATGGCACTAAGTGCCACAACCAGTCTCAGCTTGAAAACCTCCAGGGATGGTGTATCCACCACCTCCCTGGGCAGCACATTCCAGTGCCGGATCACTCTCTCTGTAAAAATCTCTTCCTAATATCCAACCTAAACCTCCCCTGGCAGAGCTTGAGTCTGTGCCCTCTTGTCCTCCTGCTGGTTGCCTGGGAGAAGAGACCAACCCCCACCTGACTCCAACCTCCTGTCAGGGAGTTGCAGAGGGCGAGAAGGTCTCCCCTGAGCCTCCTCTTCTCCAGGCTGAACCCCCCCAGCTCCCTCAGCCTCTCCTCAGGGCACTTGTGCTCCAGTCCCTTCACCAGCCTCATTGCTCTTCTCTGGACCTGCTCCAGCACCTCAATGTCCCTCCTGAACTGAGGGGCCCAGAACTGCACACAGTACTCAAGGTTTGGCCTCACCAGCACTGAGACCAGGGGAAGAATCACGTCCCAGGTCCAGCTGACCACACTGTTCCTGATCCAGGCCAGGATGCCATTGGCCTTCTTGGCCACCTGAGCACACTGCTGGCTCATGTTCAGCTCCCTGTCTCTCCAAACTCCCAGGTCCCTTTCTGCCTGGCTGCTCTCCTGTCAAACCACAGGTCCAAAGCAAATGACAGGTTCAGATGGCTTCATGAGCTTCTACTCCTTGTTGACCAAACAGTGAATGCTCATATTTGTTGCCAAAGCCAATGGGAACCCTACAATAACAGCCAGTGGAAATGCATGGTCTGATTTGCCACATTGTTTAATAAAATGGTATAAGATAAAAAGATACGTGTTTACTATACTAAAAGGAGAACTTCAATGTTAAGTAAAAAAATTAAAAAATCCTGAAGGATAAATTACAGAGGAAAACCAATTAGCTGTTTTTATACTGCAAGTCTTTAGTTTAGACCCAGGTTCTTTAATTACCCTGATTTTTACATGTGGTTTCCATGGTGGCTGCAAGTCAAAATAAATACAGGCTGTTGTTAAAACTACTGAAACTCCCCAGTTGCACTTCCCTCCTGCCACTCTTGTACTGGCAATAACATTAGTGCAACCATATGTTAAGATAGACCTGGTCTTTTTTACTGACATATTTGTCAGCTGAATTAGACCTGAGAACCTTGTGAAATGCAAGTGTAGGAGAAGAGGCTAATTGGGAATGAGGAGTATGGAAGATCTATGTCTTCTTGAGCAGTACTGTTAATTTATAGACTTCAGGTGACTGTGGAATTTAAACCTGCATCTTTAAATGGCTTGTGACTGGATGCAACGTCAAAGGTACAGATCACATTTCCTGTGTGACATCCCCCCAGCAATGACTGAGAAGAAAAAAAGCAGAAATACATAAAAAACATAATCAAAATGATTTAAGAGCAACAAACAAATTTGATGTAATTATTTATGTAAACATTAACATCTCTTTAGTTAAAAATCGGTCACAGGTTATTTTTGAACTTTAAATTTGTTTGAAATTTAGATTCTTTAAAACTTTTGAACATATAGCTATTTTTAAGCTTTCCTTGTCATTTTGCGACAATTTTTGTTCCTTAATCAAACCCCATTATGTCTGGAAGCTCAGCTGTGACTCTGCCAAAATTCCTCATTCCTAAATGCACTCAACACAATATTACAGAACTTTTTTTGCTAGCCTGTGACCTAACTAATTATCCTTTTTATGAAGCTGTATTTCTTCTCATATTGACAGAGTATATTCCTTTTTTGAAAATTCAGATTCTGTCTTTATGAATATCAAAGACGTCTTGGAAAGTCAGCAATGACAGCATAGTCTGTCATCCTGTGCTATATACAGTGGTACTTCGTGGAATATGGAATGGGAATAAAACACAGAATCAAATACATTTTTTTCTGCAATCAGCTGCTTTTCTTCATGCCAGGAATCTCACCCTTACTAATAAAATTATTTACAGTGGCAAACCAGCATACCATCTTGAAAGGTTCATAGAATCACAGAATCATAGAATACCAGATTGGAAGGGATCTCAAGGATCATCTGGTCCAGCCTTTCTTGGCAAAAGCAAGGTCTAGACAACATGGCTCAGCACCCTGTTCAGATGAATCTTAAAAATGTCCAGTGTGGGAATCCACCACTTCCCTGGGGAGATGGCTGATTTTTGTCATTGTAAAAAAGTTTCCTCGTGTCTAACTGGAATCTCCCCAGGAGTAACTTGTAGGCATTACCCTTTGTCTTTCCCACTTGACTCCTTGTAATAAAGTATCCATGTTCTTTGTTACACCCTATAAATACTGGAACATGGTGCTTTTCTCAAGGCCGAACAAAGCCATTTGTCCCACCCTTTCCTCATAGGGCAGGTTCACCAGTCCTTTTATCACATTTGTGTTTTTTTTCTGGACCCTCTCCAGCCTGTCCACACCTGTTTGCATACAAAGCAACCAAAATCAACCCCATATTTCAGGTGTGGCCTGACAGCTGCTGAGTAGAGTGGCAAAACGTTCTCTTCAGCAGAATGAGAAAATAATACATTAAGCTCCTGTGCTCCTTTGCCTTTAAAGTTCTAAATTCCTTCAAAGTTGGTTAATCTCAGAAACCAGCTTCAGACATCTCTTTTTCTGGGTGATTACAGTTCCACTGATTGACACACAGAATCCTTCATCTAGGCTATGAACTAGCTGTGTGACATGATAATTCCTAAAGATCCACTCTCATGAATGCTAACAAGCTGCTTGGAAACTTAGCAAATGTCTCCTGTCTACTGTTTTCCTTCTTAGTGACTTATTTATACTAAATTACTTCCCAACCATGCTGTGTTAGCTATTTTTGGTGGGTTTTTTTTAAAAAAGAGTTATATTTCATATTTTGCTTTAATTTCTTTTCCTTGTTCAGTAGCACTAAATGCATTCGTATTTAATTACTGTTTGTTCACAACCTTGTGTAGGGGCCACAATTCTTGTTTGGCACCGGGGCTCGGTTACGCTACTTAGGAATTAACTGCCATAGACAAAATCCAGCACTGAAGCAGACTACTGACAAGTCTAGTGCTGAAGTTTTAAAAATAAAATCTGTTTTCAGTCATCTGATCTTCATGGGTGTTAAGACACTACAAATCTCATTGACTGCAACTGAACTGATGATTCCTGCTTTCCTAGATAGAAGGCAGCCCTTATATAGTTAAAATTATGTGAGAAAACTGGTCACACAAGCAGAAGCCTGAGAGATACTGAATTCCCAGAAGTTTGTCAAAGTGAGTGAATACAGTAAAGAAATACAACTGAAGGAGAGGTCAAAATGCAAACTTAATCCTTCCTAAGCATCAAAGATGCCATCCAGTTTAACTCAAGACAGGTAGCTAAAGCTTCAGTTGTTCTGTTTTTCATGGACATAACTGCTTGTTTTCTATTGCTGTGGTCTCAACATTGTAATAAAAAAATCCTTTTCACTATATTTGTTTCCAGAAATATTACTCTCAAATAAACAAGAGGTGATTTGGGGTTATATACCATGTAGTAATCAGAGTTGGCTGTGAACAGAGTTGTGAGACAGCCTCATTTTGGAGAATCATGACAATCTATTTCAAGAAGGTTTCTCAGTAAACTGTTATTTTGGTTTACCAGAACAGTAACTACGCTCTTTGCTGTCACTCCTGTGTTACCTGGATTAAAGGAATTTAGGCACTGTTTTCTCATGCCTTTCATAGAGCTGTTGGGTTCCATGTTGTATCTCTGTGTGCTTTGGACCAGCAATAACAGGAACAATATTTAAGGAAAGAGTTTCTGCATTAATCAATGTTAATGAAAATCCTGTTTGTGGGAAATTTTGGTGTGAAATATCAAAGGATGATATGGGGCCAGAAGATCCATCTGGTTTTGAGGGAGAGGAAAAGCTCAGAAGATGAGCAAAATGGTCAAAGAGTCATGGTTCAAACTATCTTGAAGAGAGATAGGAATAGAATCATAGAATCGTTCAGGATGGAAGAGACCTCGAAGGTCACTAAGTCCAACCATCAACCTAACAATTCCAGCACTAAACCATGTCCCTAAACACGACATCTAGATGTTTTTTTTAAGAGTTCCAAGGAAGTCAGTTCCAGTGCCTGATTAGTCTTTCAAGAAGAAATTTTTCCTCATATACAACCTAAACCTTCCCTGGCACAGGTGTCTGTGGAAGACTCCAAGTCTGCAAGAGAGAGGTAGGCCACAGACCTGGCCAGAGGCTCAGTCAAAGCTAAAGACTCCATATGTCCTTCATATGGCTTTCTGTCTGGTGTGAATACTGAAATACTGTACCTTTGGCACTCAGGGTGGTAGGAAATACGAGATGGAAAGTTCTGAAACCTATCAGCAATACAGCAGATCAGCTATCTAGGTGTATGTAAAGGATCCCAGGATACACTTCAGAAAGAAAACTTGTTAACCCCACTGTTCTGACCATTGCTTTTTACGTCAGCAAAACAGTCTCAGGTGCCAGGAGTTTGCATGTGCTATTGCAAACTGAATAATAATTAGGATTTCCCACTCCTTTAGGGTTTGGTTTCTGAAGGTTCTTTCAAGAACTAAATTAAAACACGTAATTGTCATGACCAGGACTTAATTTTTTATTATCTTTTTAAAAGGTATGTTCTGTTGACAGAATTGGACAGAAAGATACAAGAGACAAGGGGAAAGAAAGGGCTGAAGATTATTAGTTATTTAAGTCTCTACACAACCTTACTATCGTTTTGGATCTGTTTTTCCAAAAATGTTTAATTAAGGGTATTTTTTGTGAATCACTCGATACACTCTGTGAAACGTAGCTGTCTCAAACACCTATCTGCACCAAATATCTGAGGCTGTGGTTTAGATATTGGAAAGGGAAGCACAAGTGAAATTAGTGTCTTCAGTTTCTAAAAGAAAGTCTTACGTCTGTTAAAATATTAACAAAGCTTTACTAACTGGGTACTTCAGGTGCCAGGGTCATCTTTTTCTTTGGTTTCTGTGTAATCAATGGACAACCATTGGATTCTGTTATGTCTCACTTGCTGAAAGAGCCTGCCTGTCTACACCAAATATGCAGAGATTTAGAGAGATTATCCTCCCCTACTATATTAGGGGATATATGTAATTCACATTCTATTGATAAACTGCTACTAATTCTGAAGTTATGAAATAGACACAAATAAGTAGAGGAATTTTATTAAAATTGATTTTACTGGAGAGTCTTGCCTTACGTCCACAGATCATGTCATGAATGAATCACAAAATACAATGAGATATCTCTATTTGGGAAATGTGGCATTCTCCCTACAAAAGAACATTATGAAAGGGGAAATTACCCATTGTGAAATCTGGTAGGGGTTTTATAATTTTTAAAATCTGATCGCTCTGTTAAAGGGCATGCATCTGTGCAAACAAGTAGCCTTTGTGTTCTGTGGATTTAGATCTGGACACATGGGAGAGAAGTGGATGCATACTTTTTGTCTGCAAATTTAACCTGCTAAATAGCTCAAAAACACGTTAGAATTTGGCTGGTAGCAATATTACAGGTAAACTCAAATTCTAAAAAGTGCTGTAGTCACAAAATTAGGAGCAACTCTTTTGGCAGACAATTCTGCTTTTGAACTGAACATGACCTGTTAAAAGACACGCCAAGGACTTTGCGGCAAACTGCAAAGTAATTTCTTATCAAAATTTGCTATATAATTTCCCCCATCAGGAAGTCCTCCTTGTGAGATGAAGAAATAATTCCACTGTCCATCTTACTCCTGTGCAATGAAATGCTGGAGCTAGACCAAAGTGGCAGTTGCTTAAAATTAAAGATTAAATAATTACACTCATTTATGCACAAAGAGAATGCTGGGGATAATGTGTTCAGTCTGCATCATCCAATGACACACATCACAGCATACAGTATCCTGTCACATTCTAGCATTGTATATAAATGTCAACCCCGCTATTTATTTTCAATTTAAAATGCATTAATATTAGCTCTATCATGCTGGCAAATCTTATAATGAAGACAGTTGATTAATTTATTTTTTTTCCTGAAGGACAGGGAAAGACAAGGACACATTTCAATGCAATGATGAACACGTCTCTTACTATTTTATTGGGAAATTAATTCTTTCATCCCGTTCTTATTTTTGTTGAAATAGTCTATTAGAAAAGACAGAAGGAAGGAGAGATTGGAATTCATCACTTGCAAAAAATTTCTAGGAAATGTTAGAGAAAAATCAAGAACAATATTTTTATTTTTATGCACTTTAATACCTATGATGAATTGCTTTATATTATGATTAATTGCTTTACTTGTATTCATCAACTTTGTGTTAATTTGAAATTGTTTTATACTTCTCAAAAGCTTTATAGACATTATTATTTAATTTTTTTGTTTACTGAACCACAGAACAAATCACTGACTTGATTGATTGGTTGATGATGTGGACTTCCTTTGGCTATCAAAAGACAGTGATATCATGGAATGGTGTGTTCTTAAGCATATGCAAAGTCATGTTTTAACATTACCTACTCCAAACTTTTGGAAACCCAAGACTGAGACTGACAAAACCACAAAACTAGATTAATTATCATGTGCTCTTATAAAACAGTATATTCACAAAATGAAGAATCAAATTGAGGATCTGATTTCAACCACACTTTTTTGTGAGCAGTAACTATGAGGCAGGTCCTGAGTGAAAAGATGCTTTCATTGCAGAAATTGTCACTAAAGGCTATATGATATGGTCATGTTGAAGCATGTCCAAAGAATCATGGAATAGAAGCACTGAAAAATCCAGGTAGGAAAGGGCCTCAGGAGGTATCTAGAGCACCCCTCTGCTCAAAGCAGGGTCACCTGGGGCATAGAAACAGGTTGTTCAGGGCTTTTTCCTGAACCTCCCCACTGAGGATGGAGCCTGCACAGCCTCGTGGTTCCACTGCTGATGGTCCTCATGGGAGAAAGTATTTCCTGATAATCTTTTTGAACATCTTTTGTTTTAAGTTATGTCTGTTATCTTTTAGCTGTGAAGAGCCTGTGTTTGTCTTCTTAATGACTTCCTGGTAGATACCATGAGATTGTTATTAGACCCACTAGACATCAGAGACACTATCACTTGATGTTTATTCTTTCCTACATACAGTTAGCAGCCACACTGAGGGAAGATATTTGAGACTTGCTAAATATTTAGCCTGATCCATCAGTCTCCTTTGGTTATTTTTTAGAAGATTAGGAAAAAAAGGGGTTTTTTCCTTATGCACAGATACAAAAAGTTCTGAATTCATATATGGTATTTGCTGATGAGAGTTCAAGGTGATGGAGACCAAATTCAAATGTCAAATAAAGCACTATATTTTATGGATTTTGATATAAGTAGTAAAATATGGCCACTGTCACAAGATTTGTTAGACTTATATAGTCTTTTCCAATAGTGGTTCCTCCTCTGTTACTGTAGAAAAGATGAAAAATAATTCAAAGTTGGGAAAGTTTCTAAAGAACAGGGAAACGAGCATGGGCAAAAGACAAGCCAGGAGAGAGTTTGTTATTAACAATCACAGGTTGTATCATGCTGTAACTTTAAAACATAGTTCCATCATGGAGATTAATTTAGCTGTTTAATGTTAGCATTTGCAGTACTGTACAGCTCAGTATAGGTACTTTATATTTCTAAATTCAGTTTCCAAAGGCACTGTCAACTGGGTAACTCTGACCACCCAGAGGGAGACATGAAAAATGTTTGACAACTATGTAAACAGTAGTAGAGAGTAAAAGGTCAACAAATGCGAATATGGGAGCCCAATATCAAACCATTAAAGTAATACATATTCACAAAAAAAAGGGTCCTATTTCTACTTCATTCACAGAGACTGAACTGCTCCATATCTGCTGAAAAAAGCTTTTCCATAAATAAGCATATATGTGATAAGGCAAGATTTTAAAGAAAAATCTTTCTCTGCTATCTTCTAATTAAACACAAAAGTGCTGAGGGCACACAATGTAGTTAATTAAAATGAGCACAAGGTGATTGAAAGCAAATTTAGAAAAATTCACTAAGTCCTTTTGGAACTTAGATCAATAATTAACACTTAATTGTAAATTATTCTTGTGGTAAAATATGAGTTTACTTTAAATAAAGAATGAGACATCCTAGGAAATAAATAAGGTATTATTGTTCAGCTTTGTGGACCATAATGTCTTTAGGCCATTATGCAATCATGGGATTGCAATACATATCCAGGTGCTGTTGATGTTTTGCCATTGAAAGGCCTGAAATAAAGGAGCTATAGAGAAGCTTTTACATTCCTGTAATGAATATGCAGCAGCACTGTGCAATATATTAAAAAAAATAAATTCAGAATGTGCAAAGGAACATTCGTGTAAATGCATTCAGGAGACTTATGCAGTTGCCAAACATTTCACTTTGTCCCACGTGCTGTCTCCATTCTGAAAAAGGTTATGTTCACTTTTTCTCCTAACTTGGTCTGTACTTTGGCTTATCTCAGCCCTAAAGGATCAGTGATAAAGCTGAGTTAAATCTTCTTTTCTAGTACAGCTTCCAAGTATAGAACAGGAACTGGGGAAACAAACCAAAGTTAATACCCTGTCTATATCCAAACTGATTTCACGTTGGTTTCTTAATTTGAATACAATGGGTTACTTTCAACTCCCTGTACTTAGGATGTTTCATAACATTTAATGTAAAAAAATATAATATTATTTCTCTGCAGAGTTATTCTGTTTGCACAACAGTCTTTTGGGTTTTTTTTTTCTATCAATGACATTTTCTATGCAAGTGCATTTCATATCTGGACATGACATCTGGTCAGTCAGCGTCTGCACTAGTTTGGGCTGAAGTAAGTTAACCTGCTTCACAGTGACTAGTATGGAGCTATGTTTAGGATTTATGCAGAACACAGGGTTGATAATGCAGTACTCCAGGTGGAGTCTCATGAGGGCAGAGTTGAGAAGCTATGGTTTTATTTTAAATGGGCCAAATATGATAAAATTTGGAGTTATCATGTCAGCCCAATCAGCAGGCCTGGAGCTGTTCCTGGGTGCCTGGTTTCTGACTAGGGGAAAACATTAGAGGAAGAAAAGGTTCATACCTTCCTGTCCACCTGAGGATGACAGCCTTGCAGGTTTGCCTGGTCCTGTCCCAGCCTTGGGATGCAAACTCCACTTCTCTGTTACTTGGTGGCACTGCTCCCCTTAAGCCCCACCTTTTCCTACTCCCCACCAGGGATACACTGCATGCCTCTAGGCAGCTCAGAGCTTTTGGTAATACAGCATTTTTCCTTGAGTAGTATATTCCCTGAGCCCTGTTTTGTCTAGCTTCTGGTTAAACTGAAGGGTGATGAAGCAACAAATGCAATGGGCCACCTGTCTGTCCCCTCGCAGGAGGCATGTGGCTCTGGCAGCTGCAGACCTTTGGTGTTTCTTCTGCAAGTTTTAGCATTTCACAGGTGGAGCAGGCCACCCATTTTTGCCAGAAATAGCTCTTTCCATTTTAAAGAATATGTCTGTATTCCTGTCATTTTCACTGGGATTTATGCTCTCTGATCTGCATGACTAGCAGTGCTGCTTTCATCACCGTTTCACAAGAAGCCTATTTGTAAACCATGCTTTCCACTGATTAAAGAGGAAACTTGTTGAAATTGTAGGATATTTCAGTGTAACCCAGAACAATTCCTAAATCACTCAGCATTCACATGTAAAGTAACCCTACTGTCACATTGGGAACCAAGTTTCTTGTCAATGCTTAGCCTCACTCTGTTTCCTAAGAGTCAATCACTTGGGCACAGATACATCACTTAAAGCAATCTTATAAAGTCTGAAGAGAAGCTGCTTGCTATTTATGCCATAAAGTGCTTTTGCAGCTCTGAGGAGCTGAAATGTGACCTGTTTGTTTCACTGTGGTGCACAGCAGCACGCATGAGGAAATCAGCCAAGAGAAACTTAAAAGGAAATATTGAGCTGCTCTCTGTCTTTTTAAGCACTCTAATCTCTTAATAAGAGTTGGCAGGTGCTAACGGTTTTGCACTGTTTTCTTTCTCCTTTTTCGGTTATCTCAGTTCTGTGGTGGTAGATTCATTTTCTGGGTTCAGTAAGTATTCCTTCACCTGCCTCGAAATGGAACTGCAGACCCTTTGATAAATAGATTAAAAGGTTATCAAATTTTACTGTTGCTTCTACAAATATCTTTGTTTGCTCTGATGAAATGTTCTTTCATAGCTTTCTAGAACGGTAACCTCCATGGATCACAGTAAATATCCCTACTTCTCCCACAGCAAAAACAAATCAGGGCGGAGAGGAAAGGATTTGCCTTAATTCTTCAGCAAAGACATTCAAAGAGCTAAACAACAGGACTCCCTTCTGTGCAGATTTCAACAGATCTCCAGTGAAAATTACCATGCCAAATTAACCCCTCACTAATGCCATTAACAGAGATTCACCAGATGTAATTTCCTCCTGTTATTAATAAGAGCAGTTTATATAGCATGAAGGAGCACAAAGCCACAGGAAGCTCCAGTGCCTTTACCATGTCTTGCACCGACTTGTCTAAGACAAGCACTAGGCAGGTGGAAAGATCTGGTAAAATTCAGGTATCTAACTTGAACTTCAACAGGTTTAAGGTGGTTTCAACATAGGATGCAAAAATGATGTGATCTGATTAGAGCACTTCTAAAATAAAACACTTTGGGAAAAAACCTAGTTTTTCAGATAGGGATTTACCAAGGAGGTCACAGAGGTTGCAGCACATAAAACCTGACAAAGCATGAGCTCCTTGAAGTGCAGTGAAAAAGAATGATGCTGTTGCATCCACCTCCTTACATGACACTAAGCTCTGGAGCATATGATCCGGGATACAATTTTGCCATGGCATGAATTGATCCTGGGAGATATTACTCATGCACACACCACAGCCTCTGGGAGAGAAAAGGGCCATGAGATCTCTAAGCAATAACCCCTTGCAGGCAACACATGCCATCTGTAAATGCATCCTGTGCTGTGCTGCTGTTGTTGGGCTAAAACAGACATGACTGGCAATGTTTCTGAGGATACTGCTCTGGTTTTCCCTAGCATACCTCCTTCAGACGCACTGAAAAAAACACCTTGCAAAAGAACAGCCACAGATCTAATGCACATGTAGATATATTGACTTCAGAGGGATTCAAGTTAAGCATATACCTGAGGGTCTTCCAAATCAAGGCTGAAGCACACGCTGCGAATGGAATAGTGTCTCACACAACTTTCCCCATGATTTGTATAAAATAGTCCTATTACTTGCAGTTTTGTAGGTTCATCTTTTTTCTTCATTCATGCATTGTCTAAAAAGACTATTCAGCAACAGAGCAAGCTTGATGACAATATAAACAATGCTGGTATTACAAAAGATAGTCCCTGCTCTGCAAAGTGAAAGATGAAGACCAAATGACACCAACTGGCTCATATTCATGCTGCTCAGAGCTTACTTAAACCCTTGTGGTAGATTGAAGTATTTGCAGCAATTCAAAGGCAAAGCTGAGGAGAAAACTAATCATCAACAGTGTGTATAATTAGGATACAGAGCTTTCACTCTTGCTCTTTTTTTCTTCTCTGGCTTTTATAAGTATCAGCTATTCTGCATATTTCTTATGACCTTTAGGAGAGAGCTGTGACCCTTGTGATTTTCAGGTGTCACATTTTAGTTCTGGGCATAACTTGGTAGCATGCATATTGACTGTATGTGGAACATTTCATATAACATGCTAAAATGCAATTGTACTCTAGATTCAGGTCCAGAGTAAAATACAGTAGTCCTTGGCTTCTGCAGTACTCAGTGAATTGAAATATGAGACACTTGGGCAAACAACAAAAAAAATCAAGGTTATCTTCATTATAGTACTGCAGAAGCTCAGGACAATACAAACAGCAGAGCACTAGAAAGCAGTGAAAAACAAGCACTTTAAAGATATATATGTATTCAGAAAAGTACTTTAATAAACAGCCATGAAAAATGTTACAGTAGGAAAACAAAAAATGAAGTTGTTACAAATTCAGGGACATTTATGGGACAGTCACTTCTTGAGGTCATGAATGTAATGAAAGCCTATTACCATGTCAGCAAAGAATTTGTACAAGTACTTTTTACCACATCATTGCTTTGTACAATGTGAAGGAAAAACCGTTCAAGATCACAAACTAAAAAAATAAACAAATACCCAAGTTCTACAAGGGCAAGGACAATGACAATAGAACATACAGTTTTTGTACAATATCTTATACTAATCTGTTTTTTTTTCAATAAAATAGTGATTTCTTGCTATTCTTTACCCTGTGCTATTTTTATATTTGTACAAAGGCATTTATTTTAATACCAGTTTTAATTAAATTATATACAATAACCAGAGACTACAATAGACTTGTGAAGATTTCTTAAATCTTCCCTCCTCTTTACTTGCAAGACCTTCCTTCCTCTGAATATGCATGTTTGGTCTCATCTTACCTCACACAAGCTTGAAACAAACTAAAGGGGAAACTGGGACAATGGCCTATTCTCTTCAAGCAAAAAAGGAGCTCTAAAAATGTTTAGTCATGAAAATTGACAATATTTTCCTTCTGAAATAACCTACAGATTTGAGAAAGATAAAAATACAAGAGAATGGTAATGGTTTTGCAACTCATATTGTTTTTTTTCCTGTAAGTGAGCATTTAAGTGCATTATGGTTTTCTGGAAATTGTATGTGTGTGGGAAAATAAAGATCAAAAAGACAACCAGTTTCTCACTATGATTGATGTGTTATCCAAATCAATTGTAAATGGAGAATATTATGATTTCTAGAGTTTTGTGAAAGCTAGCAATTTTTATAATCCTAATAGAGCAATGTTCTTTTTTCCAACTGTATGCTTTAAGGAAATTCTGTTGAATGCTCCATGGAGAGGAGGAGAACCATGTGGAAATAGCTTTCTAATTATTCCAACTGTTTCTGTACACCCTGGAACACCCACTGACTTTCATTACTCTAAAACATCAGAAAATATAGATTTGCTCATCTGTTGAAGTAGTAGAACTATATACCAGCTAAGGCTCTGGTATTACAATTTATCTGGGCATCTTAAGAAGAAAAGCTTTGTTGATGCTTTTTGACGTTGGGACATAAATGAAACTAGAATTCAGACCAGGAAAGACATCACAGAATTGGAATACTGTTTCCAAAAGCACTGTTGTTTCCAGAAGATGCTATATCAGTGGTGTGATCTAGAACAAGCTGAGCCAGATCCACACCCTTGCTGAATAATGAAGCATCCAAGTCACAGATCATTTAGCTGATGGTGGGACTTCGAAGAAGAAGTAAGAAAGTGATCTGTTCACAAATTTCTTGGCTTGAGTTTGTTTGTTTGTTTCCAGTGTCTTAGTACCAATATAATCAGCAAGTTACTGCATGTAAATCTGAACAACCAGAAAATTTGGATATTAGTTGTAATATATTTAAAATATATATTTCCATAACTTAATCTGATGAAATACCTTATGTCATGTCATCGCAACTTGATATTATTTTTGTCTTTTCTTAAGTAATTATCTTTAACTGTAAAGGTTGAGATATCGTTGCTCATCTTGATGTGTGAGATCTAGTTAGCTGAAATCAATATTAAGAAGAAATAGTGAACTTCACAACACAAGGTGTATTAATTTAATTTAATATAGGATATGTATATGCTATGATGTCAACCTGTCAATAGGCAATACTTAGAATCAGGTGAGAAGCAGTTTATTGATGTATAAGACAAGAAAAAGAGAAAGCAGCCATGGAAGAATATTGTGCTTGCATGGATTATGGAATCCAACAGATATTAGTGTGTCCAGTAAAAAAGAGCAAAGAAACACAAGAATTCCACATTTGAACTTACAAAATGACTTGTACAGGAGTGCCACTGAAGGAAAAAGCATCTCTAGAATTTCTAACTCATACAATTAATGAAACATTTTCCCAATGAAGTGTTATCCTAAATAAGTCAAATATAAGGAAAGTCCTCCAATGAAAATGAAAACAAAAGATTTTACAAGCTTTGAAACATAAAAAATGTAGCAACAGAAGCTCTGCTCAGTATGTAACATCATATAACTGAAGAAAACAAAATAAAGAATTCATTCTTTGAAGAACCTCAGAAGACACTGATATGATGCTATAACAAAACTAAGAAGACAGAAATTAAATTTAACCAGGAAATCTCAGCAAATTGATATTGATCGAAATTCTAGGAATAGGTGAACAAATTATTTTCTTATTTAATAGGGAGAAAAGTAGCTTGAGTGAACACCAGGAAAAGTTTAACTAGCAATGCTGCCAGACTGCATACTAAAATAAAATTCCTCTGTCAGTCTAAACACCAATTAATAAGCAGGCCATTCTAGGCTTCTATTTAACACCAAATAAACTAAATGCATGTTTGTGAAATGTGATTCATCTGCCATCATGCAAGAGGTATAAAAGAGGTAAAATGTAGATGTTCTTGGCCCAGAGCTTTTTCTCAATGAGTTCATAGAATCATAGAATCAACCTGGTTGGAAGAGACCTCAAAGATCATCGAGTCCAACCCTACCGTGGTTACTAGACCATGGCACTAAGTGCCACATCCAGTCTCAGCTTGAAAACCTCCAGGGATGGTGAATCCACCACCTCCCTGGGCAGCACATTCCAATGCCTGAGCACTCTCTCCAGAAAAAATCTCTTCCTAATATCCAACCTAAACCTCCCCTGGCAGAGCTTGAGTCTGTGCCCTCTTGTCCTCCTGCTGGTTGCCTGGGAGAAGAGACCAACCCCCACCTGACTCCAACCTCCTGTCAGGGAGTTGCAGAGGGTGATAAGGTCTCCCCTGAGCCTCCTCTTCTCCAGGCTGAACACCCCCAGCTCCCTCAGCCTCTCCTCATGGCACTTGTGCTCAAGACCCTTCACCAGCCTCGTTGCTCTTCTCTGGACCTGCTCCAGCACTTCAATATCCTTCCTGAACTGAGGGGCCCAGAACTGCACACAGTACTCAAGGTGTGGCCTCACCAGCACCGAGTCCAGGGGCAGAATCACCTCCCTGGTGCTGTTGACCACGCTGTTCTGATCCAGGCCAGGATGCCATTGGCCTTCTTGGCCCCCTGAGCACACTGCTGGCTCATGTTCAACTTCCTTGAATTCACAATGATTGTAACAGCTGATGTGCACATCCAATTGAATGAGTATAAACTTTAAAACTTTTAAACTTTAAAGTTTAGACATATAATACTGGACCCTCAGGTTGATCAAATAGGAATTCTGGCCTTTTGCACTTGATGGCTAAAGTACAACATGACATGCATCAGCTGGAGCTACATGCAGTGAGACAACATTTCATTGTGTTGAAGGTAAAGGATGTGTGATTTTGACTTTATATGGCACTTAGTGCTATGGTCTAGTTGACAAGGCAGTGATCAAAGGTAATTGTGAGTCTATGAATATCAATATTATACATGTTTACTTCTATGTAAATAGCTCTTTAGTTGTCTGTAGGGTCTTTTGACAAAGGGGTTTCCAGTATATTAACCCTTCTTGTCCAGATGAGAACTATTTCAAATAACATTCCTTCAACTGAAAACTATATCTAAAAAAAACCAAACAGAAACTTTTCTGGATTCAGTATTCCACACAAACTGAAATTATGTCCTGACTCTATGTTGTAGCAGAATGTGTACATGCTTAAGGAGTAATCCCCATTTTCTCTTCTAGAACACTGGTTTTCCTCCAATGACACCTGTGCATATAGGGTGTTAGTGTGTGCTCCTCCTGGACCCTAAACTCAGTGTAAATATTGTATTCCTCAGGAGATAACCCTGGAAAGAAATTTCTCTTTGCTCTTCTTTATCAGAACTTGAACATGTAATGGAGGAGGTTGAAGGAAAGATGAAGGTTTTTGATCATGAAGAGGTTTTAAGCAAATTATTCTGCCAATGGAAACTTTTTCTCTACATCTCTTTTCTTAGAACTACACTTTGATCTATGGAGATCTACAGAACATTTGTTATTCTGACTTATTAAGCAGCAAGAATAAAACTCATATAGAAAGGTCTTTCAAAAACCAGGAGGTAGTTGCAAATACTACTAGTATTTTTTTTTTCCTTAGATGCACTAAAAATAAGCTGTTTCCTGGAAGACAGAATTTCAGCATAGCCACAGCTTCTTATAGCTGTAACAAGTTGGATAATTTGGAATATATTATGCCAGAATATCTCTGCTGCTAAAATCAATGTTAATGAAAGAGTAATAAAAAGAGATTATTGAGCATCCCCAATGCTGTTGTGCTTATGAATTATGTGACTTTACAGTCTTATTCATTAGAGTCTGCATTTAACTTACACATTTCCACAAGCCAAACTTAAGACAAGGTAGTGGATTACATAAATTAATGAAAAAGACACACACAATAAAGCAGTGGTCTATAAGACTACTTGTATGCATAAATTTAGAAACCTCTGTAGTTTTGCCTGTAGTTGTCCTAACATGGTTTTGCTTCATGATTATGTTGAGCCAGCATGTGCTACCATTCAGCTGTGGGAAAACAGATGTTCTCTATTAATTCTAAATTCAGTAAAACTGATGCATTTCATGCTTTAGAATGAATTTATATGCTGCCTTGGAGGTACCCTTTATGTAATACAGGGCATTACTTCACAGATTGGGCAAGCTAGAATAATTCTGCTTTGTTTTATAGCTTTATCCTGGAGCTAGAAAAAAACCTTCTAGAACATTAACGTTTTTCCTTTTCAGCATGATATACAACATTATTGCTATAATTCTCTGTAAAAAGATAAGGTCAGTGCCATAAAGTGACATTAGTAAGATCATTATCAAACTTCCCACCTCCAGCAATCCCTGAAATCTTTAGTAATCCCTAAAAATCTCCCTCAAATTTTGCACTCATAGTTCATTATTGCATATGCCAAAACCTAATTGTCAGCAAACTCCAAAATTTAGGTTTCCAGTATAGTCATCTAGTTTTGGACCCTCTTAGGATTGGCAAAGACAGGTATACTGCTCAGAAGGACAGTTCAGGTACTTGACAGGCTAATATTTCTGCTGGAAATATTTTAAGCACTTCAGTTTGGTAGAACAAATTTTGAAACTAAAATCTTTTCTAAGATTTTCTTCTACAATGCCAAGCCCAAGTTGAAATATGGGGACATGATATGATTTAATAAGAAACTAAAGCATAAAATGAACTTTTACATCTCTCAAAACAAATCACTTTCAAAAGAGATGTCAAAAATTCTGTGAAGAAGTTTTATCTGTAGAAATTTGTTTCCTCCTCAGAATTCTTCAATCCAGAAGAACTGGGTTGAACTGGAATTTTTCCTCTTAGGTAAATATAAGAGCATTAAAACAAGGGTCTGGTTGACACCTGCACTGTACAATCTGCCAACAGAGTGCAGTATGTTCTCACATGTGAGGTCTCCCCCATTTCTCTCAGCCAAAACCAGCTGAAATTAACTGCTTCGACTGAGAACAAGTAGTTTCTGCTGCTTCTAACAGAAGTTCTATAGAGACATAAGTACAATAGACTATCCCAAATGAAAACTGTTACCAACTTTGCTAATTGTTATCTTTAAACACAGCCGGTTTTGTGTTTGGGTTTTTTCCCAGCAGATTTAACTATATGGACCTTTTGAAAAGTTAATAATGACCTATTTAAGTGTTCTACAGGATTACATATAAGTTTTAACAAAAGGCAATATTTCAAAAGACTAAATTTTAAACATGTAATCAGAAAAATTAAAAAAAACCTCCAAAACCCACAAATATCCATGTTCTTCAAGGCCTACAAGAAAGTGTTAACCATAGTTTTAACTTTTACAAAAGATAAAACAATTTTAAGGTTAAACTAAACCCAAAAGCCCAAAAGAGGGATTTTCAGAGAAGGATGTCAGCAATTATAGATCCAGGGAGGTTCATTCATTCTGCAATATTACAAGACAGCCTACTCCCAGCAGAACTATGCTGAAGTCAATACAATATATCTGGAGTATCCATTGTTTTTGTGTGTTAAAAGTAAAAAAAATGTAGCAAAATTGCTTTCCAGAAGTCACATTTTACATATGTAAAACCGTCAAAAAAGTTGACTAGATTGCTAGCTAGTTAATAAGCTGCACCTTGCACATTTTTATTCATTATATTTCTAATTTCTTTGCCAAAACCTTCTCAAAATATACTTTTTTCTTCCATTCTTAGATATAATTTCCTGCCATTTGCTTACCCAAATTTTTGCTATTATTTCACAATAGCAGATGTCAGGGTTTTTTACAAGCAGTATTTTTCAATCACTGCAAAGCACTTTGCAAGACATTCACATAAAACTTTGTGTTTATGCAACTGTAAACTTTTTTTTTTTTAATAGGTTTTCTATCAGCTCAGCATATTTACAGAAAATCACTCACTTTTTTCAACAATTTCTATGAAAGTATCTAGGCTTTGAGCAACCTGGTCTAATGGAAGGTGGCCCTGCCCATGGCAAAGGGAGTTGGAACTAGCTGATCTTTAAGCTCTCTTCCAACCCAGACCATTCTCTGATTCTGTCATTCTATGATTCCAGGAAAACAAATGAATCTTATTTAAATTAAGCATATTATGCCATTTTGATGTTCAGTGCAATCTCTGGTGATATATTGAGATGCACAACTTTTGTCTCGGCCACCAATCAGGTTATGAATTTTCCTGAGCTGGGGGGGTAATAATGACAAGATACTGAATAAACCATTACCTACTTAATCCTTCCTTTCTGAAGCAGATAAAGGGTGCTCAAATGAAACTTTGCATCCCATAGCCACAAATTACTGCTAAACAGCAAATGGTGTTATCACCTGGCAGTGTGGACCAGCAGGAAAGTACCACCATAGTGCAAACCAGGGAGCTATTATGGAGAGAATGAAATGTTTCCTGTGGTTATTTCAAGTGCATTTCTGTTTTATACCCTTGGACACCTGAACTCTCAGTGTGAATTATAAAATATAATGCATGGCTGTTAGGCCTGATTAAATGTGTTACATTGTTGTTGGGCCAAAGTTAAAGGTAATAATGAAAAATAAAATCAAGAGTGGGAAAAAGCCAGAAGGAAACAAGACACAGAGAAAAATACATATTTGGGTGTTGTAATGTGCCAGATTTTATCATTTATATGATTAGAAAGTTATTCCTTACAGTAAGCCTTATATCTTTTAAGACTGCAACTATTTATCCTTCTCTAAGTCCCAGTTGCTCCAATAGATGATAATTTGCCTTTTCTGGTTTTGTGTGAGGCTAAAGAGGTCATCTGCTTCAATGAAAGAACTGCTAAAAGCAACAGCCTTTTGGAAAGATGAAAAAACGCAAGACTGATCTCTCTGTACAACTCTCATCTTCTGACATGATTGAATCATGTTGTGCTGTCACATCCTATTACTGTTTTAAATGTGTACATGGAGTTTCAGTTGTGCTTATTTCACAAAGGCAAACTTGGACTTCAAAAGCCAAAGTTTACAGCAGGTCATTGAATGGAGCTGAAACAAAAATTTAAAGGTAGAAGAACCAGAAAAGCAGCAATTCTTAAAGGAATTTGCTTAGTCTTGTTGATATTGATGTAAAAATAACATACCGATTTAAGTTTCATTAATTGCAAAAAAGTTGAATCTTTTTCTATTTAGAATTACTGTGCTTGTTTAAAAAAAGCTGTACTTTTAAGACACTAAAATGGAATTTTTAAAGAAATAAAAATTTCATCCCCAAGGTTTGAATCTTTTTTTCCCCCAATTTTTGATGCAGCCAATCAGAACATCTGCTTTTTGCAAAGGTCTAGGCAAAATAGAAAGTAAAATATTTATTTGCATATAACACATTTAATTTGCACTACATTATATAATTGCTTTGAAGCTTAAAAACCTTGCTGCCAAATGTCTATGATTTCATTCCTCGTCTTTAAATAATCTTATAATTTCTATGACCTCTTCATTATCTTATTACATTGATATTATCTTTTATATTGCTAGAGGAATATATAGTAGATAGCATATGAGTGGCAATGAATGTGTGCATGTGTACACATATTTGTGTTGTGTTTGAGAGAGAGTACTTTTATGTCCTTATATATATATGCAAACCATTGGTCTCTACAAAGGCATTGTATAATAAAAGCAGGAAGAAATAAAAGAAAGCACAGAGCAATATGCACCTCTCTTTCAAAAACTTATCTTTTTTGCATCAAGTAATTCTACAGCATGAAGTGTTCCATGTATTTGGAAGGAAGTTTCTTTGTAAGGTTTTTATGTTCATTTTTATTTGCTTCTCTGTCTAGGAAAAATGCTACAATCCATTGTATAATCATAGATAACTTATGAGTACATGAATATGAAACTATTGTACCATATGAGCATGAAAATATCACTATAAACACCTTCAGTGTTATTCTAGGTGAAATATCTTGTTTTGTAAGCTCTAACTCCAATACTTTGCCAGCCTGACAGTCTTGAAATATGTACATAGGAAAGAAAGAGAAAATTATTTCATAAGATTATTTATTGCTTCAAGAAGTCATCTAAAATTAAAGGGAAAAAACCTAGAACACTAGGGAAACGTCTTAATAATTTAATAATAGAACTTAATCAGGACTTAAAGGGATCACTGGAGTTAATTAGCAAGAAAGAGTGCTTGTTATATGCAGTTGGTCTGAGAAGAACATAAATAAAAAGAGGCAATGATCTATGCCCAAAAGATACATTATGTATAATCACTGAGTCCATATACTGTACCAGCACAACAGCACAAAGATTAATTGTCACTAGAAACTATTTCCATATATTCCATCTGCTACTAAATGCTTTAATACCATTTATTTCTCTCTATATGTGTGTCTTCCTTCAGAGAAGAAGATAGAATAACCACTAGTGTATAGGTTGCTTGTCTAAACGTAGAAGAAAAGGAGGATCAGATACAGTGATTAACACCAACGTTATCTCAGATACAAATTGCAAGGAAGACTCATGCAGGAGCTAAGCTTTCACAGCCTGTTTTAAGTCACGAAAAAAGAAACTTTCCCGGAAAAGAATCCTAGATATATGATAACCACTTCCAGCAGTGCAGCAAAATGGCTATGTCTTTTATCTGCCATTACATAACTGTCATACAAATGTCCTGAAGCAAGAAGATATGCTAACCAGAGGCATCTCCTGCCCACTCTTGAAGAATCTCCCCTTGAGATTGGGGAAAGCATCAGGGCTGAATGGTGACAATGGATGGGATGTAACTCCTTGCTGGGACTCCTTTTTAGGTTGGTTAGCTCTTCAAAATATTCTCTATATCCTCCTTAGTATTCTTGATTATTCTCTCTCTATAGATGCATTACTGCATAGAAGAGTATATTATATAGTTGCATCCACAGAGTTGCAATAAGGTTATGTGTGACACAGAACTGCTGCATAAGCAGGACTGGCAGCCTTGTGATTTAATGACAATCTGTCACTCAGACACTTCTCAAATACAGATACAACCATTTCGTGCTCTTTTAATAAAAAGTGTTGGCTGATGTTACAGCTAAGCCAATCTACTGACTAACTGTTGCTGTGAGTGAGAGGCTGGGCTAGATCACAGAATCACAGAATTAATTGATTAGGTTGGAAAAGACCTCTAAGATCATCAAGTCCAGCTTATGACCTAACACCATGTCAACTAGACTGTGGCACTAAATGCCAGATCCAGTGTCTCCTTAAACATCTCCAGGGATGGCAACTCCACCACCGCCCTGGGCTGTCCATTCTACTGTCTAATCACCCTTTCTGTGAAGAAATATTTCCTAATATCTAACCTAAATCTCCCCTCGCACAGCTTGAGACTGTTCTCTTGTCCTTACTGTGTCCTCTTGTCCTGGTCAATGACGGTCAATGATCTCTTCCACCCTTTTTTTTAACCATGCTTCTCCTACCAAAAAAAAGACCACTTTAGCCCTCACCTCTCTTCATTCCTAATTCTTCTCTTGTCTGACCCTTCAGTGATTCCATTTAGGGACTTAAGCCACACAAAATTACTATGACACAAAAAAGATAAGAAACCAGTTTATGACATTTAGCTCCCTGAAGGGTTCACCAACTGTTCAGGCAAGATTTTGTTCTGACACAAAATATAAGGGAGAGGGGAAACGTGGCCAGCATGAAGAGTGGACAGTGCCCCTTTTTGCAGCAGCTAGCTTTTGGGTTGCATAGCTGTACCATCAAATAGCATGCTAAGGGTTGGGATTTATTTGTTATCACAGCAATTCAGGAAAAAGTCCAACAGTGAAAACTTCCACTAATGTACTTACTATAAAACCTTCATCAAGCTGCAGTAGCATACTCAATATTCTGTTAACAACACTGATTAGCAATACTGTTTGATATAAGAAAGAAAAGAAAATGTAGGAAAAATATCTCCTACTGACTATTAAATGTCATAAAACTCTTATGTCATTGCTTTTCCTGAAGTGTTCTAAGTTGAAAAAAATGAATAAGTTCCTAGACATAGTGAGTTTGTAAAGACAGTTTATCTATTTTAGACAGAATGAAACATTTCAGTAATTATACATTATGCCTTTGGTGAAAATTAAACCCCAAATTAACATACAATCACATAAGAGAGGGACAAATATTTTTTTCCCAAAATGTTAATCCTTCTGCTTTAAAGTGTTTCAGTAACAATCAATATTCTGGTTTAGTGTCAGGAGCACTTCTAATTGAAGGACTATTCAATTTGTTCAGCACGGGAGAAGAATATAGGAAGATATTATCTCTGAAATGTGAACTATGCTTAGCTATAATGTGGATTTATTTAAATCTCTGTAGTACTTAATACGTTTAGCACCTGACATGAGGTTAAGTTTTATAAGGATTCTGTTTCTAGTTGGTGTAAGAACATGTAAAATTAAAAATTCCAAGTTGGCTAATATTCTATGATTTGAACAAGAAACATAATTTTAGTTTCTTACTAGCGAAAAAAAAATAAATTTGGTTTTAAAACTCTCTGCTACTGGATATCAAGATATTACTTCTGTCACTGGATCTTAATTTCACTAATTTCTATGGCAGTTTACAGCTTATGTCTAGTACATCAAAGTTCATAGCTTATTCATATGTTCATCCAGGTGCAGTTTGGGCATGGGACTGACATTCTTACAATATTTACCTAAAACACCTCTTTAAATTTGCCTGCAAGAAACCTGAATTCCTTTGGAAAAGCATGTAGGACAGTAAAACCCTTGCCTTGCTGATTAACAATGTACACAAAGATATTAATTTAGGAACAAGGTAGCAGCATGTTTAAATAGGTGCATAATTAAATTCTACACTTCAGTGACACTTAGCATTTTCTTAAGCCAGGCTCACATTAAGCAGAAGACTGAAGTACTGTGAATGAGGCTACAAACACAAAGAAGTCCTGAATTTTATAAACAGTTTATGCTGATCTGCAGTGTAATTTCAATAGGCACATGTAGGTATGGCATGTGCACGTGTGTGTACGTGTACAAAAAACCCTGCTAGAGCCTGTCATTTTTACTCATAGTGATGTCTGTTGCCTTTGGAGAAGAATAATTAAAAAATGTATAGCGAAGGCTTTTCCACTGAAAGTAAAATGAAGTAAGCAATTTTGTACACTAAATAGTTCTGATTTATAAGAAACATGCATGATACATACACTAACATGTTCTATACCAACAAATAGGAATCATATGTATTTTCAAAATGTTTGGTTTACTTTTACAAAATCTAGCTTTGCATAGGTCTATGTCCACATAAAGATCCAATGACTATTTCAATCTGTGAGGCCTTACCTAAAGGTTATTTTTGTAAATATAAAGTTCACGATTTAAAATTTTAAGGACATGTTTAACCTAATAATGCATCATTTAGGTCAGTATTCCTGCCTAAGTTATGGATAAATTATGCATAAAAGAAGTGCAGAAGTGTTAATTCAAAAGTAACATTTTTCCCCCCAATGATACCAATAGGAATTGAAATCAAGATTTTATTTTACATGTAACTAATTACTTCTTGACCTGTGGATTAAATTATCAACTTTGATGATGTCTAAAAATAAGAAAATAATATGGATGACTTGAATACATTTGTTGAAAATGTACCCATCTATGTACTGTTTGGCAAACTTCAGGCAGCCAAGCTGAAGTTAAGAAAAGAAATATAACATTGAGCTTGATTTTCTTCTGACTCAATTATTTTGTCTTTACATTTTATACTTCTTCAACCTATCAACTCATGAGAAAAATTAAGAAAATGTTTCCCAGTAGTCCTATCTGCAAGTTAATATGATGAAACAGACCATAGGGTATATGTCAAGTTAATTGCTCATATGAAACACATTGAGTAACCACAGAAATAAACACAAAACTGCATAATAAATAGCATTAATCATCCTCATAATAAAAGTATATTATCTTGAAATGCACTGAGCATATAATGCCCTTGGTGTACAGCAGACATTAATTCATGTGTTATGAATTATTTTTAAAATCTCATATTAAATGAAAATTTTTTTCAGACTTTGGAAGTACTGGGTACTTTCTTTACAAATAAAATAGTTGTCATAACAGAGGGAGACACAGCAGCAAGGAAAACGGGAGAATTAATCTGAGAAGGAAATCCTTTCTGTACACTTCCTGGTGCCTGATTTTTCTGAATGTAATTTGCCAAAGGAGACTCTGCACTGGCTCACACTCCTTCCTAGTTTTCCTCTTTTTCACAGTTATTTTAAAAATCTATAATGGAGCTCCCCCTGTAATTATCAAGGCCTTGAGAAGTGAGATATAAAACACAGAAAAGACTTTCTACCCTTTCCTTCCAGATATCATACAAGAATCTGGAACATAGAAAGTAACAAAGTTATGAAATTTTTATATTGTTTTCCAATGACTGGGGAGAAGTATCAAACATCTTTGTGCACTAATATTTTTTCAAAAGGAAATTTAAAAAAAAAAGCGTTTTGCAAGCCTGCTGCCCTAGTTTCAGGATGACACATCATTTTATTTACTATTTACAGAGCTGCTAAGTAATTCACAGTAATTCACATAAAGCATTCATATCCCATTGTCTACTTGGCCAAAACGGAGATGTGAAAAGACACATTTACTACTCAGCTGTCAGGGAGAAAACTGCTGCATAGGGAGAGCAACCACTGCTTAGCAGCAGGACCTATCCAGGAAGCTATAAACACAACCTCCAACTTCTCACTTCCCTGAAAGATAACAGGAGTCCCAAATCCAGCCAGTCCTCCAGTTTCTTTATTTTGTATCAGCCTTTTGTCACCTCCCTTCACTCCAGAAGAAGGGGAAGGGGGAGGTGTTGTTGTTTGTAAAGCAGGGCTGTGCATTTTGCTGAGAAGTCTGACTTGACTGCTTATTTATGGCAGCAACTGTGGTTTGGAGGCTCTGAATGCTTGGAGACTCATTCTGCTAAGCACTGCAGAAACAGAGCACAAAGTCCTGCTACAAGGAGCTGGCTCACCAAAAAGCACACCATGCACCCCCCTCTCCCTTACCCCCCATCCCCCATTAGACATGAAAGCAAGATAAAAGTAATATCTAATAGAATGTCTTAGAAAATACTAAAGCAGCCATGGAAAACTAAGCAACTCTCAGCAGCAAACAGAGCTCCCAGCCTGCCTTCCCCATCTTAACAAATACAAGACCTCTGGATGAAGATTATAAAACTTGATGTTTACCTTCATTGCATTTCTGTTATGTCATTAATCCCCAATGAGCTGCAGACTTCTCTGAAAGAAAACTTTAGTTGGTAAATAAATAGGTCATTCTGTTGCTATGCTAATGATAAACTCTGATCAGCTTCTTTGATCATTAATACAAACTGTGGAAAACTAAATAAAACTGGGATGGCATTTCCTGAGAACAAATGAATAGTTCAGACTAAAAGGAGGAAGATACAAGGGATTTCTTCCATAAGACATAAAACACAATGGGAAAACACCTGGTTCTGACTCTGTTGTCCTCTTTTTACATATGAAAGTTTTTGGTGTGCTGAGGAAAATTCACGGAGTGAATTCTAGTTCTGAAATACTCTCATATTTCCTATAATCATGCACAAAGTCTGGAAATGTCAGGCCTATTGCCACAATGATTGAGACTAATGGAAATGTTTAATACTTTTTAATTTGATTCTCTATTCTTTGTCTTCCAACAATCGAATGCATAAAATGCCTTAAAATTACCTTAAAATGAAGAATTTTAGCTCTGTACAAAAGTAAATTACTGTGCATATGCAGAACAAGATGAAGAACCATGATGATCAAAGTGGTTTTTAAAGGTATTGAAAGTCTCATGTCTTGAATATGCAGCTCTCAGGGCTTGATAAGCACTCATCCTATTTCTTTTTAGGGTATGACGTGAAGAACATCTGTTTATAAAGTCAATTCCCGTTTGGCATTATATTAGTCAGTTTTGGTTTTTAATAAACGAAAAAGACAGGAAATAGAACCAGAACTGCTGAATAGTTTTGAGATTCTGGTCTTTGTTCCTTTATTCCGTGAAATATGGAAGGAGACCCAATTAGAATCTCCTCCACATTTCTATGAATTCACAACTCAAAATTTTTCCATTGTTATAAAAACTGAAGCTCATTCATGAAATTTGTATTGATGCCTGTCAAAATAAGCTTAAGGAGCTCAGTATCAGCTACACCAGATCTAATCTGTTCAGGAAAGAAAATAGCTCAAGGGTCTCAAAATGCTTGTGAGACGTCAGTGCAGAGACATGAACATCTTGACCCAAACCAGAGAAGGTGGTTGCCAGATTCAGTAGCAGTCAAACTTGTGTCTGCCCCAAGCAAGTTAAATAAGAGTTAAAAATTATGGAAGTATGATCAATTTCTTGCACTTCAGTAATACTAAACAGTGTTACATTGAATGTAAAATTTTATGAGTCCACATCTGAAATTTTTTTCTATTTGAAGTACAGATAAGACACAAGCAGAAAAGAATAGTTAAAAAGTCTTGAGTAGAAATATGATGTCCCTGCCCATGTTCCATTCTACCTTGTTTCCATAGCACCATGGCACTATCTATGCAATGGCATACCATTAATATAATAACTCTTAATGTAGAATTTAACAACTTAATCTGGAACATAATCACCTAAAGTTAGTTGTTCTGAATTTATTTTCAGCTGTTTTCAGCCTAGGTATGGCACAGTGTTTCATTATACATTTTGATTAAAATTAATGTTATTTTCTTAACATTTTTAGAGTTAAAACACAAAAGATGTGGTATTATGACTGTAGCTAGAACCAGAATTAACTTTTAGAGTTAAAACACAAAAGATGTGATATTATGACTGTAGCTAGAACCAGAATTTCTTATTTCATCCAAACCCAGAAGTCTGTTTCCTGTTGCAATCCATCATGGATGTAAAACCTCTCTTTGATAACATCCTCTTGTATTGGGCCATATTCTCACAGGGATTTGCAACACATCACTATTTATTTTCTATGCTCGTAATTAAACATATTATTTTTTCTCCCTCTCAAATATTAAAGAAAAAATGTTATAGCTATTATATTTTATTATTCACTCATATACTCATATTGTACAGTATTATCTCAGAGTTAATTCTCTGGGATAACAGGCAAGCCTCTGATGTGATGTATCCCTATTCAGCTTCCCTCTATGCAGTGTGCATAGAAAATCATTTGCAAACGTTCTGACAAATTAAAGAGGGAGTTAAATCTTGCAGCATCTTTGCCTTAAAACATTCTGACAAATTAAAGAGAGAGTTAAATCTTGCAGCATCTTTGCCTTTCTGTGTTCACTTTTCAGGAATATCAACTGCTTCTGTGAGAGTGACGAATTTCAAGTTCATCCAAGCTGGCTTTGTGACAAAATACAATCATTTCTGAATGGAAATGAAACTGCTTTTTCTTTTCGATTTGTTGTTCTGGTTTTTTTTTGTTTTTTTTTTAAAAGCTCAACATTATCGTATACCAGGAGCAGTGACAGATTGTGGTGATAAAACTACACTGACAGAGCTTTTATTGTGAGTGTCCTTCACCATGTTTTTGTGGAACTTAAACATATCTTTGGCAGTCCCTGGCCTCTCTTCACTGCTAGCATTTTTATTCTCCTCAGAATTATGATAATTCTGAGCTGTAGAAGCAGCCTGTGATTGAACAAAGGTTAATTAACACACCAGATGGGGAGAAAGACCTGTTGAAATGTTCTACAGATTCTTGGCCAAAGCCCAGGCACAGAGGTTATTATAAGGTCCAGCCAGAGTCCCAGCCCACACTGGACTCACGACACTTAGAGCATGAGTGAATAAACACACAGTCAGTAACTGTGCTGGGATACCTGACACTACATCAAGACATGTTATTGTACAGCAGTTGGAGCAGGCAGGTGGACTAGAGGATGTCTTGCTGCCCCATCTAAGGATGTTTCATCTGAGTTGCATGAATAAATGAAAATGCCCCCTGCTGTCATTTTCTTTTGATATGCACTGATACAATTAATATTTAGATCATCCCTTCCAAAATTATTAAAATACTTACTGGCTGAGACTTCTAAGCTAACCTAGTCATCTAGGCTCCCTCTGAAGTCGACAGAGACAGAAAGATACCTTCCAAAACACCAATTAATCCCTCTAGTTGCAGATGCCTATCAGTTATATGGGATGACATCCTAGCTGATCTTCTTCCAGGCCCTTTCACTGCACTACAGTGGAACCACAGACATACACATTTATCTGGAAGAAAGGTTCATTAACCTTATTTAGATACTACATTTATTTTTCTAGAGAATTGAAAGTATCAATACAGGCTTCTAACATGAAAAAGATTAAGAGGAACTAAATGGTTTTGTTTGGCCCATTTAGTGCTTCCAGCATAAAGAAAGATTAAGAGGAATTAAATGATTTTGTTTAGCTGCAGCAGACACCTATGTAGCAGACAGCCACATGGGAATCATTAAGCAAAATGTATCTGGGAAATAAATATGCTCAGACTCTTGTTAAAATGTGCAAAATCATCTAAAATTATTAATGATTCCATCTGATTTTAAACACTGTCTTCTTATAGCTTCTGTATTCTAATTTGTCTCTATTTCCTTTTGTTTCCTGCACTAATTAGAAAACAAGCCCCTTGGAAAGCAAAGGAAAATGTTGCCCCTCTGAAAGTAAAGAAACTTCGAAAAGAATAGAAAAATAGAAAAAGAAACAATACTTTTAAAGAAAAGCTCCAAATTCAGAGACCTGTCACTTAAAATATTTCAGATAACGTCAAGTAAAATAAAATTATGTATGACAAGTGCAACTATTGTAGAGATCTTCAGTGTTTTCAACAGTAATGTATATTTTTCCCTCCTTTTTACTTTTTTTGTAAATGGTACATGTTTTTTTTCATAAATCTCTCTCCAGTCACCTAAAAGTAAAGTGAAGTAAACCTTTTAAAACATAAAAATTCATTTAGTGAGTTGAATCTTGCACTGACTGTGAGTAGAAAAGTAGAAGACTGGATTATCTCTTGCCAATACTGCTACAAAGGCATTTAGATGTATACAATAAGAAATAATGACTTCAGTTACTGAAAGCAATGTTTGTAAGAAAAAGAAAGTGAACTCTTTTCACATTTAAGAGAAAAGATCATGTTTGAAATATATTTTTCTTTTTTAATGTTACTTAAGATCTGAATCTGACAGATGCAAAAACATTTTTATAGTTTAACGGTACAATCTCTTTATGTTATTTATACTGCACCTTTGATGGTATGAAAGTTAAGAGACTGATGAAAGTTTAATGCTTCAATTGTAACATTTTTCATTGTCTTTTAAAACAGTTTTGAGGTGGACTCCAAATAAAAACATTTCCCATCTGAATAAGTTCAGATTTTTTTTATTCATCTCTTATTTCATAGCAAAATCATAGTCTATTTTGTTTTATTATCTCACTGTCTTTCATTTGTTTCACACAATGGACAGTCTCTGGATATGATAAAAACATATTTTTCAAGGGTTAAATAACACTGATGCTTTTATCGTCTCCCACTGCTATCATCAGATGTCTTTCCTGTGTAATCTCATATGAAATCTACTGAAAGACACAAGAATTGTGATCATTGACCCTATCCCAGGTTTGCCATTCCTGTTCCAGAAAGTTCCTGAGTTAAAAATAATATGAAAGTTTATTTCTTGCTGTAGCAAAAATTATTGTTCTTGCCCTTTTCAGACTTTTTCCTGGGCATGTGTTAATGGCCACATCTGAAGACTAACCTAAATGGATATTTGTCCTACCTGACCATTCTTTACTTTCCTAACTGCTTTTATGGCAAGCCTATTGCCTTTCACTGTCAATGGAATATGATACATTTATGTCTGAATAGAGAATCAGGATGACACTAAGCAACATGGAATAGGTCACTAAAGAATTCATCAGATTTAAAATTTCCAAAGCACATTCTGTTGATCAGCAGAGGCTCAAGAAAACTTTGAATGTTTCTCTAAGCATGGTATTGTGCATCACGTTGGATGGAGATACATTTTTTGAAGTATTTCCCAGCTTGCTGTCCTGAATGCTAAACAGTCCTCTAAAGACCAAAATTTGACAATATTTCCTCTACATAGCTGGAGGGTAACTTAACCGATCAGTTTGCTTACTTTCTATTACATCCTTCCTTTTCTCTGCATTGGTTAAACTTGGGTCTTGTTTTCCTGAGCCACTCAGATCAGGAATGAAGTGGAGGAGGTTGATTGATATAAATGAGACAGTCTGGGCTCATTTCGACTGTGAATTAAAATATAACAAGACTGAGGCGACGACAGTTCATTTTTTATTATTTCATAACATTATGTAACTTACTAAAATTACCGTCTTATTTTTTTCCCTTCCATTTTACAGGCAGAAAATCCTTAAACAGCTTCATCTATACTACCTGTCTGACAGCTTGCCTGGGAAAGTGTATGAATTTCCAATTAAGTCAGACGAGATTAATTTGCTTCTGCCATCATCAAAATGTGAAAATCAAATCAAGTATTCAACATATTGCAGCCTAGTGGCACAATATAAGAGCAAGCTGATATGTAGCAGAGTATTTGTTATCTAATAGGCAGCTAAAGAAGATTATAGCTAATAATACAGGTTACCAGGCAGGAACTCTTCTTTCCATTCCTCTCTGCTTCTTTGGTCTGGAACAGCAGTAAAATATACCTTTGAAGTTGTTCTGTGAAACATCTTTTGAAAATGATATAACTAAATGAGCTGCCTGCTTTATGCCAGGGCACAGGTCCTGTTATTTTTACAGCTTTCAAGGTCTTGAGGAGCTATTGTCATCATCTAAACCTGGATTTCTACTGCTCAGTTCTCATCAGAATTCCATGATAATGCCTTCAAAAGTCAGACACCTACTCGCAAAACGGGTACCCCTGTTAGAATTGATACACTTCAGGGCTAACTGAGGCCCCTTCCCTGATTCTACAGTTTTGATGCATAGGAAATGAGAAACAATCTGGATTTTAGAAATGGAAATAGAAGGTGTTATTAACCTTCATGAAGTATCATGCAGAGACATATCTGTGCTTGAGAGGTTGACATACAGCTTCCTTTGAACTGCTGGCTAGGTTACTTGTATATTCTGTTTCTACTCTGGTTCAGTCAAAGATAGTTAGATATTCCAATAAATAGGGATTAAATTGTTTCTATAACTGACTCTATTTTGACTTGAAGTGATCACACAGAGTGTTCTCCTGTGCACAGTTGAGTTGGTGAAAAATGCTTCAGCTAGTGTTTGGGAATAACAGATAATAGACACAGGAGAGGATGTGTGATGTGATCTTACCATAGAAAGGACATGGATAAAACCAACTACAAGCTCAGGACTGCTTGCAATATCTGTCATTAGATGTCAAGGGGAACCTCTCCATAACCTCAAATTATTTCTCCAGAGTTCACCTGGAATTCAGCAGAAAGCAATTATGATCATTCCAATTTAGCTGGTGGCTTTGGAGGAACACCTCCTCTTCAGACATTCTCATACAACAGCTTTGGTTATGGAAGAAACCAAGCATATATACAAGAATGTGACAGCAGAGGTAACCCATACTAACTTCCCGAAATAAAAATATCCAGATTCTAGCTCACTCTTT
>NW_008669682.1:135372-166708 GCF_000695815.1 Acanthisitta chloris
AGTTCTCTTTATAAATAGTACTTACTAGATCTATGTCACTGAAAGTCTTCCAGAGAAAATTAACTGGTGCTATGACTGAATGAACAAACTTACCATTAAAAGCCAATCAATGAATCAAATGACAGAAGAAATTATGGGTACTTTGTGATAGTAAACAGGGAAAAAAAGGGAGGAAAAGATGTGGAAATTCAAAAAAACTTTCGGGGACATGACAACTGCAGTAGATATATTGCATTGCCATGTAGGTAGCTGTCATTTATGGGTACATGCAGGTTGAGCAAATTCTGAACTCCCACAAAGAAAGCATTTTCTTTGGCTGCAGGACAGAGATGAAAGTAGTCTTTAGCTAAGAGCATTTCAGATAATCTCTTAGACCACATGGTACTCCAGACAAGAGTTTGGAAATTTCAAAGACAGTAGTCAAAAGCATTTATTAAAAACTGTCAAGAAAGGAAAATAATCAGAGCTAAGCTAAACCAGGCAAAAGGTTCAAAGATGTGTCATTGGAGAAAGGTTTTCTTTGAGTAAAGAATTTATTCTAAGCAAATGTATTGTGGGCTACCACAGAAGATACTGCAGTAGAAAATAGTGATTTCAAGCAGCATCTGTGCAGAGTTTAACCACAGGCCTTGGATACAGAGATCCATATCTTAGTGTGACTACTAGATAACCTGAGCACATGCTGTGACATGAGCATGTTCTGCCTTTAACAATACTACCTGTACATCCTTCTTACAGATCTATTCCTATGGAACTGTCTAAGAGCATAATGCTCTGTGTGAACCTCTGCGTGCCATCGAGAAAATTCAGCATTGTGCAGCTAAAAGAGTGATAGCTCTGTTCACTTGTCAGAATGCTGTAAAGATGTGATGAACATGGAACTGGAGAAGCTCACCACAGATGGGATGTGAGCAGCACACTGCAATCTATGAGGAGGGACTCATCTGATGTTACAACAGCAGGGGTTCCCAGCAACACAAGGGATTTAAGATTGCTAACACATATTCTGTAATTGCCATCCCTTACTCATTAAATCAGTTAACCAACCTTGAGTGTCCATGTCTTTCTTATTTAGATCCTAAAAAGCAATCCTCCCCTGTGCAAAATAAAATGCCAGTGCTCCAAGACTAGGACTGCCACAAAACTGATAATAGACAATTCTGATCTGGAAAAGAAAGGTCAGTAAATTAAAAGTGACTGAAGTTGGTAACAAAACAAAATCTAATTATTACTTTTAATATTCAAATGATTACAAATAGGCAAAGCCCAGAGGACAGACTTTAGATCCTAATATTTGTTAGCTTTATTGCTCCTTCATACTAACTGGCTAAGTAATGGAGTACTGCAATAAATGAAACGTGTCAGGTCCATCTATTACTCTATCCAAAACATGCTTTACAATGAAAATGATAATATTTGTTGGGAAAAAAAATCTTTTTGATGTGAATTTGGAAAGATGCCCCTTTTCCTCAGCAGAGATCAGAATAGAACTGAAATATTTTTTTAAAGAAGATAATACATTATTATTGGGGTCCAGCTAGTTGGTTTTCTGTGCTCTGCTCCCTTAGTCAAAATATTTTTGTTTCATCTTTCACTCTGAATTAAATTTGTTTGGTTTATATTTATTTATTTCATACTTTTCTTCTAAGAAAGGATTTTTTTTTAAACTGCATCATTCTGTGCAGGATAATCCAAAGCATGATTTCCCCAAGAAATAAGAGTGAGCAAAGATTTACTGAGAAAAAAAAAATCCCCTTCTGTAAATCAGATTACGCCTATGAATAATTAAAAGTTCACTGTTTTAGTAAGTAACTGGATTAACATTAAGAATATAGCCAGCATAAGTCAATCATTATTACACACTAATTTTTTTGGGATCTGTAAAACCAAACTCTTTCCAAGAAGCAAATAAACAAATTATCTTTCTCTTTTCTGTAGCTATGAAATGAGTAGAAAAAGTATTTGATTATTCCCTGTGCGTGTCTTCATTTGATTCTTCAGAGCCAGACTAATGCACTCCAAATCCACTGCCAACTTAAGCTGCTCTAATTCTTGGAATAGTGGGTTTTGGTTTTAATTGTTCTGATTGTTAGCTAAGCACCTATGTTACAGCTCCTTTTGAAAAAAATAGTCTTAGGGGTCAAAAAAGGAAAATCTGAAGCAAAGGATTTAATAAAAAATATCTGAACTCAAGTATTCATTTTCAGGACTCCATTAAAATACTTTTAAAACTTTAAAATACTGTAAAAATACAAAACTACTGGAAAGCAAGTCTTTTGAAATTCAAAAAGAAAACCTCTAATAATTTGCAAAACTTTTTTGGTAAAGTAATTTACGTCTTCTGGTTTTAGTCCAAATAAATATACAAATAAATACAGGAAATTGGTGATGGAAGTACTATTTGTGTTAATCATGCAAATTCTATAACAGTATTATAGCTGCAATAACTGGTCAGTTTTGGTCTAGAGATCTCACAACGTGCTTCAAAACATTCTTCATCTATTAGCATGAATTTATCAAAGAATGAACAGTATTAGGGGTTTAAATTATTTGCAAAGTACCATGCAAAATTCTAATATCTGTAAGCTTCCGAGCTAAATATACCTGTTTCATTTTGCAAATTTTAGGTACCACCAAAATCTTCAAAATGTAGTACCCAAACCTCATGTAACCTACTATCCTTTTTTTTAATTTAAAAAATTGCTATATGAAATGAGGAAGTATCACAAGTTCTATTTTCCAGTGGTGAATGAAAACCCTTTTCAAAGTAAAAGAAAGCCTTTGATGACCTCTGAAGCTTTAATCCTTATAATTAATGACACCCTCTTTCCTTACACTTTTTAATAGGTTTTCTGTAGTCATCCAAGCAATTAATTTGATACATAAGAGGGGCCAACCTGCCTCTCAGAAGTCTCTGGCAATCAAGAGTACACAATCTGAACGTGACACAGGGAAAACATCATGACCAAATGATTTTTATATGCATAAATACTGTGGTTTTCTGACTCTGGATATTCAACTGGAAAGCTTCTCTACATAAGCTTCTCCAGAGGACTTTTCATTATAAAATCATTTGCATAAAACTAACATGTATTTTGGATATAGAAGTACTGTCCAACAGTAAAAGGCAGAGGTTTCTTAATGCCCAGAATAAAGTTTGTTAGTAATTACAGACATCTAGAATTAAAAAATAAAAATATAAATATGTAAAACCAAAGCCCTGAAACTGGGCTACTGTATGTACACAGGACAACTGTGTGGTTTCTCTCATGCACTGCCCAGAGTAATTTGAAGTTACCTTCCCCTAAACCCACCAAGTGGACTTGGGTGTTACAGTGTTTGGCAACAACCTTTAATCCTTTCAACAGTTTCCCAGTTTTTCCACACTGGAAATGAATGCTTTGCAAAGCATAGGAAAGTGTGAAGAAATTAAGTTGCCGTTTTTCTAACTGATGCCAAAGAACACTGGAGAATGAAATGTTTTTATGAATTACAGAGACTAAAACCATAAAATATGTTAATTTAATGAATGTCATAATCTATGACTGGAAATAATCAGTATTAATCTTGATGAAATGTGAGAAAGTATTAAATGAGATCAAATTTGTGAGAGCATGTTCAATGATAAAAAAATGAATGGAAGCAGAATATTTTCACCTTCTTCCTTTGGCTTTCTGCTTAATTTATTATCCTCACACTATGCAACAGACTTAAATGAAGATATACAGCTGAAAGAATGTATCTGTATCTGTATTTTATTTTCTCTAGGATGTAGAAAATGATTCCTTAAATTAGAGAGCTATTAGAAGTGTCTAAAGCAGGGCGAGAAAGGTGGTGAAGGGTCTAGAGGGGATGCCATATGAGAAGCAGATGAGATCACTTGGCTTGTTCAGCCTAGAGAAGAGGAGACTGAGGGGAGACCTCATAGCAGTCTACAGCTTCTTCATGTGGGAAAGCAGAGGGACAGACACTGATCTCTTCTCTCTGATGACCAGTGATAGGATGCAAGGGAATGACATGAAGCTGAGCCACAGGAGATTTAGGTTAGATATTAGGAGAAGGTTCTTCACCCAGAGGGTGGTTGGGCTCTAGAACAGACTTTCCTGGAAAGTGGGCACAGCACCAAGGCTGCCCTATGCAGGGTCAGGTGTTGGACTTTGATGATCCTTGTGAGTTGCTTCCAACTCAGGATATTCTATTCTATGATTCTATGAAAATATCAATTCAAATGGCAAAATGTATGATTATTCTTTGAATGAAATTGAGACAATTTTGCTAATAATTTTGATATACCATCTAATTAATAATTTTATTATTTACAGTGTTTTAAATCACTTCTTCCCCATAGCCATCAAATAAACTGTGTTTTACCACCAAAATCAAAGTCCTCTAGGAGCAAAAGTAACAGTGTATGCTACTGGATCCCTTGCCTATAAGTTTAACGTACCACAAGAACTCTTTTTCAAATCTGCAGACAATAGTGGAAACACTTCAGTTGAAAACATGGACAATTTTATCTTACAAATTTAAGGAAAAAATAAAATTACTTAACAGTGTATCAGTAGGGACATGCAGAATTAATGTAATTGTGAATACCACTTGGAAAACAATGAAGCTATGAAGCAATATCTTGCTGTATTGGATTTGCATGGCAAGGTTTGTGTAGTGGGGGAACTTTAGAGATGGCTTGTATGAGAAGCTACTAGAAACTTCCCCTGTGTCTAGTAGACCCAATGCCAGCCAGCTCCAGGGCAGACCTGACAGTCCATCTACCTCTGGGATAACAGATTTAACGAGGGGGGAAAACACTTCTGGGCAACAGTGGCCTGGAGAGACAAGTGAGAGAATATGTGAGTGAAACAGCCCTGCAGACACTGAGCATGGTGAAGTAGAAGGGAGAGGATGTGCTTCAGGCACCAGAGCTGAGATTCCCTTGAAGCTCCTGGTGAAGCCCATGGTGTGGCAGGCAATAGAGGCCCACTGGGCACCCCACACCATAGCAGGTGGGTACCCAGAGGAGGCTGTGACCCCATGAGAATCTTGCATTGGAGTCGGCTCCTGGCAGGACCCATCTAGAGAGGAGCCCACACTGGAGCAGGTTTGCTAGCAGGACTTTTGACCCCATGGGGGACCCATGCTGGAACACTCTGTTCCTGGAAGTCTTTACCCCATGGTAGGGTCTCACACTGGAGAAGCTTTTGTAGAGCTGCAGCCTGAGGGAAGGACTCATCTTGGAGAACTTCATGGAGACCTGTCCTCTGTGGGAGGAACCTCATATGCTGGAGCAGGGGAAGTGTGTGAGAAGTCCTTCCCCCATGTGAGGAAGGAGTATCATAGACAGCGTGTGATGAACAGATCACAACCCCCATTCCCCTGTGCTGCTGTGGGGAGGAATTAGGGAAAACAGGGAGTGAAGTTGAATCTGGGAAGAAGGGATGGGTGGGAGGGAAATGTGCTAAGATTTGGGTTTATTTCTCATTATCCTAATCTGATCTATTTGTTGATAAAATTAATTTCACCGAGTCTGTTTTGCCCATGACAGTAACTGTTGAGTGATCTCTCCCTGTCCTTATCCTGATCTACAAACCTTTCAATACATTTTCTCTCCTGTGTCCAGCTGTGAAGGGGAATGATAATCTTTGGTGGGCACTTGGCATCTAGCCAGGGTCAGCCCACAACACTTGCAAAGTTTTTTGCTCGAGTAGTTGAAGTTATAATGCAAATCTCAGAAATCAGAAAATTCTGATTATTCAATGTTGACTAATATATTATCACTATTTACCATAACATACCTTTGCTTTTCATGCAGTCTAACACAAATTATCTAGCTTCCCAAAGCCTGTATTTTGATTTTATATTGAGCTTGTTATTAACCACAATCAAATATGCAAAGTCTTATTCTAAATTTGTACCTTTTTTCCTCAATGACTGTTATTTTCCCATTAGTCATATTGGTATAATCAAGAATTTGTCAAATTATGTTTTGATTAATGATTTTTTTTCTGCCATATTTAATAAGCACACAATGGCAATCATCACTGAGAGAAACCTTCTCCCATCTGGGTTTTCATATTATAAAGAATGAATGTGTTATTAACTGGCTACAATTTTGCTCAGAAACCAACAGATATTATGAACTACAGTCAGAAAGTATGTATAATGACTGTTTGCATGTTTAAACATAAGTGGGTACTTTGCAGCATCATTTTATGATTGTTAGCCTAACTCTGTAGACAGTCTTCCGGTAGGCTCTGAACATATGTTTGAGGAACTGGCAGCAATAGTGACATTTCTTGAAATAGTTTCCTCAAAAAAGAGCAAGTTCAGTTTTAAAGATATGCATTACTTTCATGTTCCTATCTAGCATGTTTACAGGAAATAAACTGGGAGTGGAAAATGCAATTAGGGGGTTCTTTCACACCCTTCTTAACTTCTTCTTCTTAACAAAGAAGAAAATTGCAAATGATCAAATAATGGCTGGAATTGCTTCTTCTAAAGGCTTAGTTTCAAATTGCCTTCCAGAATACTAGATATGTTCATTCAAAGTTATATTGTGTGCTTTGCATCCCTGTTGTCTAGTGTTCCAAATTTCTTCTCTCAAAAGACACAGATAAATGGTTTACACTGGGAGCTTTGTGATCCTGATTTTTAGGTTGGGGTGTTTTTTATTCAAAACAGAAACTGAAAAAATGATACTCACAAGTGCAAATATCTGTGAGTAAAAAACAATTTATATCCAGACCCATAAATACTATAATTGCTGAATTTTATAGTGTTCTGTTAATTTTCTCCAAATAGAATGATACCTTTTATGTCTGCTTTAATAGAGATTTACTTGAGCTATTGAAAGTTATACCAGAACTGACATGCTACCATGAGAAGTTCACGTTCTGATAGACTAGATTCAGCAAAAAGATATTTTGCCAGAAAAGTCCTCTGCCAGATGTAGATGTAAGACCCTTGAATTTCATCATAATGCCAGAGTGGAAGCTCTGGGTAGCTGACATGAAATATAGCAATATGCCTGATACTGTGTGCTTATGATCAGCAGGCATGCACTTTACCATTCACTCTTCTGAAACAGATACCTTAATCTGATATGTATTACTACAAGCTCTTAGCAGGCAATCATTTGTCTGCAGTTAAAAAGTGAAAAGTACCTTCACAGTTTTGTACTTTGATGCAGCATTATAGCTAGGCGACAAGAAATGTAGGGCTTAAATGAGCATTTCACAACTGTTCAAACCAAAATATTTAAACACCTGAGGATGCAGATAGACATTAAGAAAATTCTCCACAGTAGCACGTGCAAATGACAGTTCTGTTGTTTTACTACCACAACTAGTTAATAATTGCATCTGAAGTGAATTGAACTCTGTAAATATCACCCAAGACTTACAGAAATCACAGCATCACAGAATGGGTAAAGCTGAAGAGACCACAATGGGTCATTTGACCCAGTCTCCCTGCTCAAGCAGGGTCATCCTAGAGCACATTGCACAAGATTGCATCCAGATGGTTCTTGAATAACTCCAGTGAGGAAAACTCCACAACCTCTCTAGGCAATCTCTTCCGGCATGTGGTCACTTACATGGTAAAGAAATTCTCCCTCATATTCAGGTGGAACTTCCTGTGAATCAGTTTCTGCCTATTGTCTCTAGTCCTATTGCTTGGCACCACTATGTAGAGCCTGGCTCCATCCTCGTGATACCCTTCTTTCAGATACTTCTACACGTTGATGAGGTCACCTCCCAGTTACCTCTTCTTGGGTCTGAACAGGCTCATCCAAGTCATTGATGACTAAGTCAAACAATACTGGGCCCAGTATTGAACCTTGAGGAACACTGGCTAGAGACAGGCCTCCAACTGGAACATAGAGAAGTGAATTAATGAGAATGATGTGGCAAGAACATGTTCTGTATTTGGTGTATAAATGAATCTGTAAATGTGAGTGTGCAAGTCACTGAACAGTCTTTCTAAACTGCTGCTGTTTGTGTGCTGTTATTAGACTTTAGTGACACTTGCACTGTCTCTACAACTGCTGCTCAGAGTACTACTAAACAGCTCATATAACTGAGTATGTGCAGTCACTGGGGAGGGGATGCACTTCCAGTTTGTGACTATATATTTATGACTATATTGTGGACATTACCACTACTTGGAAAAGTGATTCCTATCACTGTCTTTCAAGCTGCTCTGTCATTTAATGTGGTTGGTTGAATGTAAAAGATGGCTTGAATGGTAATGTCATTCTGTTCACATTGTAATCAAAATCAAAACGAGCTTTCATGAAAATAGAATTTGGTTTTATCACACCATATTGAGAATGACTAATAGAAAAATCTAACCTGATATCTTGTTTCTTTTTCTTTGGTTGATGAAGTAAGATATAAACCATCTTTTTTTCAAATTCAAGAGTATCTGATAAAAGGAACAGACAGACTTTACGGCTGATGGCTTTTATCCTGATCAACAGATGAACGACATCAAGGATATAAATAGAAAGCACATATCCATACTGAGGTTTATCATCCTGTGTTAAAACGAGGCAGCTCACATTTGAGTAAGTGAAGGAACTCAATGTTCCATCAGAGAAGGGCAAAAAATTATTCTTAGATGAATCTTAATACATGTACATCTGAAGCAGATTATGAATTTAGCAAGCAGCTTTCATTCCCTCAACATGTTATAATTGTGATTAATATGTCTCTGACTGAGAGATGGTCTGAACGTTTTTATTCTTCCTCTGTGAAAGACAGGTGAGAATAGAATGCTTTGGTAGGCTAAAACCAGTAATAACTGTTCTCAAAGGAGGGAGTGGCAATTTGGGCAGGGCAAAACCCATCAAATTCAGAACAGCCAAATGAGCATATAAGTGAAATCTTCAACTCTCAAGGTTCACTAGAACCTTTAAAAAAATGAGCAAATTCATATCATTTCCTCCCATTCTTTTACAAGAGATCTGCATTATCCACTTTATTTTCCTGGTGTAAAGACACTGAATGGGAGAGCAGGACTGTTCCTCCTGGCTGTTTTGTTGATGATGGTTGCTGGTTTTTAACCTTAATGGATATAATGGTGTAATGATGATATAATGGTGGATTCCATTTTACATGCTTTTTGTTTCACTGACCTTGAGACTAGAGGCCTCTATCAGATGCTACCCAAAACAATTACCTTCATCTAGAACAAAAGTTATTGGCTCATGAGCTATTGAAGCAAAACAGGATGCTGACCTCCACATCAACCTAAACTGTGGCATAGTGCCCTTTTAAAGTCACACTGTCAGATCTTATAAGCTACTGCTTAATTAGAAGTTACATTCTGAACATATTGAATGCAGCAGGTACAATGAAGAGCCTCTTTCCTTGTTAACTAATGACCAAATAAACAATGACACCTCTCATAATAAGTGACACCAAAAATCTTGTGTGAGGCTTTCTTCGTTCTATCAGTTTAGGAAGGGGGTATTTACAGAATAAAAAAGAACCCATGAACACTGCCAAGAGAAGTTATGCTATGGCTACATCTGTACTGGTAGGCCAAACAAAACAATGCCAGAGGTAAGATCATCACTGCCCACTAGTTGCCATTATAGTCCCTACTATATATCTGATTTATGCCAACCTGAGCTCTTTCAGACAATGCCTAGGAATGATTTGTGGTGTTGAGTGATGAAGGACTGTTCCCAGGATATAGTACACACAAGACTACTCTGGGTAGTGGCTGGGAAATCAGCTGTATGAACAGTATCTAAGCTGTGCTATTTGTCCTCAGAACAAGAAAACAATGTTTGAACTATTTGAATTCCTGATTTATATGTAGCTACTAGGACTGTAGTCAATGTTTTTAAAAGTTTAGGTAAGATAACAAGGTAAATAAATGTCTTTTTCCCTTCTGAAGATGTCCTGTTACTGATAAAAGAAACTTGTGATTTAGATGGGTTTCAAATAACCATACCTTACATTTTCCAGACAGAAGAAATATGTGCATCCAAAATGAACACTATGTTTTGCCAGTGATAGACACTTGTATTCATTCCACATATTCACAAAATTTATCTGCTCCAAAGATGAACTCAACCCTTGGCTGAGTTTAGCCACCTTGTACGTGTCCCACTATACTTCCATGTTTTTAGTTATTTGTTGAGGTAAATTTTTTCTTTGCATTGCATTTGGTTTGGGAACGAACTTAAAGAAGCGAAATATCTCTTTCACTGTTCAAAAATCTCAATCTCCACATAGTGTATTAGATTATGTAGGAACAAAGACATAGATAAATGCCTATTTTTAAACCTACATAGGGAAGCAACAGTAACACTGGCGGCATGTGATGTTTCCTGGCAGAGTATTCAGAACAGAGTGATCATATTTCATTTCATAAATGCTATGGACCTCATCTGATAATCGAACAGGTTTTCAACAAATAGTCTCTCAGTAAAAGATACTAATCCAAACTACCATTCTGCATTTTGTTTTGTCATTTTTTGTTTGTTTGTTTGGGGTTTTGGTGTGGGTTTTTTTGAGTGTGTGTTCTTGTTCATTTTCTTTTTTGTTGTTTTTTGTTTGGTTGTTTTTTTATGTAAGAGGATGTTCTTAACAAACTCTTTCTTGAGAAGAAGAAGGTACCAGAAGGCTGTGCTGAAATGCACACACCAGAGACAATTCAAAGGTCTGATTCCAAAGAGAGGTATGATCAAATATGGGGATACAACCAGAAAAGTTAAATCTCTACTGCAGCCTCTCTTCCTCGAATTTTTGCACTCCTGCCTAATACAGTTTCTTCTTTCTTTGTCAGTTTTTTTTCCCACTATATATACCCACTTTGTTACTCACACATAATTGCATTTCTCTGTAAAAACAGCTTAAAAAAATCTATTTATGTATTACTACTATTGGGGAAAATACAGGGAACTATCCTTTCACCCTGAAATAGTAAAGAATGGTATTTTTTCTTTTGGTTGTGTGAGCTGCCTGCTCATAACATAGCTGGAGGCTTGATGTGGGAGGATTGTTTATACATGTCCACCAAACTCATCCAGTTCTATTTTTATTCATGATGACTGTACACTCCTAGATATAGACCATGCCAGACCAACACAGATTCACAAAGTCTCTAATACCTATAAGCATTCTTCTGCCCTCTGTTGCTCAAGTCAGAGCACTTTTGTCAATAGGTATTAGAAAATAGATACATTTTAAAATCACATTAATTATATGTAAAATTTATAGAGAAAAGTGGAGTTAACCTTTTTCAGTGCAGCTTGCTCAGCATGTCCTTTAATGAAAAAATTGTACAAAAAAAATGCAGAAAAGAAAGACCACTCCAAGTTTCCTTTAGCACCATTCCTATAGAGAGCATATTTACAAGCCAAATTTATATTGCAATTGAAACCATTTTTTAATTATTATTTTTTAATGCATCCGGACTAAAATGAATGAAAAACTTTAACCTTGGAATTGGTAGGTTTTTTTTCATGGAGGGTATGTTAGAAATTTTCAGACTTCTACATAATAAAGCTATTACAGAGCAAAAATTAATTTAATCATTTGTACAGAGGAAGAAAGAAGATGTCAAACAAGATGGAATGTAGAATAGAAGTGAATTAACTGAAATGCTGGTTAACTGTAGAGATCAGTGACGATCTGATTAGTCACAGACAGAAATGAGTAAGAAATGTGCTGCAGTACCAGGCCACAAAGTACAAAGCACTAACAGAAGAACATAAATTATTCAACAGATATTTAAGATATTTAGATGTATTATTAGGAAGATATTTATTTATTTGGCTTTTAATCTGCTTTATAAGGTTAACATCCAGGAAAAATGTTCAAGCAAAAACATAAAAAGACTTCAAAAAAATACATGAAAATGGTAATAAATTGGCAGTAGGTAACTGTGTGTATGTGTGAGTGTGTGTGTGAGTGTGTGTGTACATATTTTTTATACAAAATTGAACATACACTTTCCAGAAAATAATTTTTAAAAATCCAACTGCTCATTCATTCAAGAATTGAGGAATTTTATTGGTCAAAAAATATAAATTGCATTCCTGTGATTTTTGAGGTATGATTAATACTATTTGACTTCAGAACTGAAAAAAAAAAATCTTTATTCTTATTACATCACTCCAGAAAGATTAAAGGATCAGCTGTTTATCCTAATGTAGTTGCCATTGATTCTATAATTGCATACATTTGGATTTCTTTTATGAAAATTGCTTCTAATATCAAGTTTTATACCTCAGCCCTTTTCCAATCATGTTGTTTTTATTCATCCCAAATTGACATTACAGTGCCTATTTTGCTGGATGTACATGAGCTGAGATCACCTGTCTTTCTTGCTATTATTGAGTGGGCAAAGCTTCTTGGGAGTGAGGATTTTCTTCCTACATTACTCAAGGAGCAAGACAGCAGTTTATGTGCTCATGTTTTCTTGATGGTATTGTCAAATATAGGTGCAAGCTTTATGTAAAATTCTATGTGTATATTGTTTAAAAACCTCAATTTTTTAAAAATCCACAAATTCTAAAGTAACAAAATCTGCAATAATCTCGTCTTTAACTGTACCATGTATTGCTGTCAAACATGAAGTGAAATTTATCAATCGAGAGCTTTTGCTTCCTGTTAATCCATTCCAAGAGTTAACATTGTTAATCTATTCCAAGAGTTAACATTCTCAATCCATTCCAAGAGTTAACATTCTCACCTTAGAGCTGTCACTAACACTGACTCTGAAATTCTTAAAGAGCAAGCAAAAACCCAAAACTTCATGAAATCCATTAAGAATCTTACCAAAAAGATCTTCTTTTCCTAGTGAAAACTCATTGTAATGAGTCTGTTCTAAAAATCCTAAACTAAATAAACGTCTTTGAAATCATTCTGAAGGCAAAGAAAAATTCAATATGGTGTAAAATTTATGAGCTATCTTGCCTTTTTTGGGGGCTAATGTTATACTTGAATTACTGATAAAAGGACACATATACTTTTTTATTTTTTAGATAGAATGAACATACAATGTTCAGTGTCAGTCATTCTGTTTCCTACATTAAAGCTCTATATTTCAGATCTTGCCCAGATGCAAGATACTTCAAAAAGCAATTAACTTTGTCCTCTTTATTACTCAAAAGTGTGGATTTAAAATTTTTTAAATAACTTTTTAAAAAAACACATAAACAGAAGCAAGGAAGACTGAGTTTGCAGATAGGCAATTTTGCAGTTTTTTCAAACTTTACAACCTGTCCTGTGCTGGAGATTTTGAATAATAGTTGATATGCCATAAATGATAGTGTGAGCACAATACATAATCTTGTATCATAAAAAAGTTCAGTCTAATCACTACAGAAAGGTGATTTAAGTTAATTTGTTTTATGAACAAGAAGAGATTCCTTAATAACACAGTGTTCAGAATGCAGAAGTAGTAATTGAACAGATGGGGACAGTAATGCTTTATATCACTCTGGCCAGCTTGGCAAAAATATATTTGTGCAGAGCCTGTGTAAGTTGTATATTTTAATTCCTGCCTTATATGATAAAAGAGGAATAGTTAAGAATATGCCTCTCTGTAGAATTTATTCCTAGCTGACCAATAGGTAATTTAAAAGTTATTATTGTGAAAAAGTCACATTTGCATAATCAGTATTCTTATATGGAAAGGCAGTAAGTGAAGTTTCCTAAAGGCAAACCTATGCAGAAAAAAACCACCAAAGGTTTAAATACAATGATATGTTCTCTAGCTCCAGAAACCCACAGATGCAAATTGCTGAAAGCTATGAGTGTGTTCTGGAAAAGTACTCCTATATACTTGACCTGTTCTTTGGCTGCTCTGTGGATATTTGCTGTTGACTGTTGGAAAGAGGATATTGGGTTACACGTTCTTAATTTGTCCAAAGCTAGAGCAACTTCTTGAAGGTCAACCTTTCCCTGAGTGCTGACAAAAGCTGCTCATAACTTCTCACTGTTAATGGCTCATGTAACCATTATCACTTTACAGACAGAATAATGACAATCACAGCCCTTTAAATAACTGGATGAAGATAAAACATAGATGTTAATTGTCTGTGCAAATATAACCATAAAACACTACTACTTTCATTCATATTAACAGCATTCTCTTCCAGATACTACTAATATTATTCTGCCACTCTAAACTGCAGTACACAAGTCTGAGCATGTGACCAGAGTAAAAATAAATCCCAATTTTTATTACACTATGTGAGTCCATAATTCCCTTTGTGGAGTTCAATTCATTTATTATCTTGTCTGGTTTACACATTCTTCTATTCTGTAATGAGCATAATGATAAAGAACTTTTAGGGGAGGTAATATAAAACAGAAGAAATTTCTCACTAAGTAGATCCTATTTAGAGCGTGTAAAGACTTACTCAGGTGTAAAACCTGTTGGAAGATGAAATGCATTGAAGGACCATTGTGGCAGGTCCATAGAAGTAAAAATACTACCTGGACTTTATTACAATTCTACTCGAGATTAGTTTGATTTCAGATCAGTTATTAAATCAAACTCACACCCAGAACAATCTTATAAGCGTTTCAGTAGTCACTCAGGTATACAGTTGGTCAATGGCACATCCCTGATTCAGTTAGCAGGACTCCACATAAAGTGCAATGCTGCATCACAGATACATCATGCTGAAAGACAGAGATAATCTGTAAAGCATCAGATTTATCAGATAAATATTAGATAAATTTGTTAAATGGGAGGTTGAGAGAAATATCGCTCCTAAGAAAATGCTACAAAGTTTTTAGCTTGCATACAAAAATTTTAGCTAGGGTCTGAATACTATCTTCTTTAAACACTGAATCGGCTGTCTAAAATTCCTTAGATTTTTTTCCAGGCAATTATGTACTTTGGAACATTTATGTCTCCTTTGGAAGTAAGCTTACTTAAGGAGAGTCAAAAGACAAAACCACTTGTCACTGTGTATTGGCTAGAAATAACTATTTCACCATATTTTTTTTAATTGGTATTGTCCTTAAATTTGGAAATACATGTACAGCTTACACTTTTCAAGCTTTAAAACATGAGCTTGCTTTTCTCATGTCCTGTTGCTCACAACAGTAACCATGCATTCATTCTGTTTCTTTTAACAGAGAAGCAGCTCTAATATAAGAAAATTAATTTAAAATCTTTTTGTTTTAAACCATAAGAATTTGCAAACCTTGAGCACATTGTTTGGTCCCTGGACCAGGATTCATGGGCAGTTTATTCCCTGGCCTAATGAAGTCAACCAGCTGGAAAGATTAGGTTACACAGATGGAAATGCAAATCCTATAAAATACAACATTGTAAGGACTATTGTATTTAGTTTCTGGGTTCATTCATTTGCCTGAATTCCAAAAGTTTTCTGTTTAAATAAAAGCAGTGGTATGAAATTTAAAAAATAATATTATGAAAGACCTATTGTCCATACTTAAGTAATATTTAGAAAAAGTAATTATGAATTTTATGAATCCAAACAACAACTTCCAAAGTGCATTTTACAGTGCCCTGTAGGCATGTCCATCTCTAAGTCTTCTGAGGGTTATCAAGTGCCTACCTTTGTGTTAGTGGAATCTCCAAAGTATGTTTTGCTCTTGCTTTCCTTACATGTGCAAGACAGCTCAGCATTAAATTATGGCTATATTAAACTGCTTCTTCATTCACAATGCCAAGAACAGAACATGACTGGGACCCACAACTATGTTGCTATAAGAACTTTGGCTAAGAATATTCATTTGTGTGTAGAAATGTATCTACTTGAAACATAGCTATAGGATATTCTAAGTACCTTGCTTTTAATTTTTTTCTTCTCAGATCTGTTTGTCATGGATAAAAAAAGGTAGCCTGAATTTTTCCCGAGATAATTTTTTTCTACAATATAACCAATAAGAACAGCTGTTTGCAGAATCCATGTGTACTCTGCTATCCACTTCAAATTCTGTTATATTATGAACTGATCGATACAACTACATTGATATTTATGTACTTTGAAAATCTCAGCAATCATTTTTCTTTATTGGCTGAGTTACTTTCCTCACGGTTCTGTTCTTACTAATAAATCCTCTTGAATTATGCAGGCAGTAATCTGAAACCTCTGTAACTTATTTAATTTTTTGCTACATAAATCAGTGAAACCTTTTCCAAACTGATTATAGAAAAACAGAGTTTGAAAGAGGAAATAATACATGCTCTGAATGCTATTCATGAAAAAAAATGTGGTTTTATAATATTTTTTTTAAAGATGTGCAAGGAAACAACTCCATTTTGTTGTCTGCAATATGTCCTCATTTTGCTTCTCTGCATATGCAGAAAAGACTTCTGATGTTACTAAAGATGAAGAAAACATCATCTACTGCACTGCATAGATATCTATTATCTCAACCATTCAATCTTTTCTTTGGTTAAAAAGTAATGTTTCTGGTAAAACTAGAGGACTCCCAAAATCTTCTGATGTTTTGAATTCAGTTTTTAAAAAAAAAGGCAGATTAATTTAAAATGCTTTAGAGCATCTGTTGTTCAGCTTCATGAAAATCCACTATTTCTGCATGAATGTAGTTCCCCATTCATCACATATATTTCAAAAATACCTTGTTAACATCAGAATAATATCATTATTAGGACAATAAAGAAGTATTTACACCTCATATTAATCTTTGTATTGTTCTTGTATTTTTGAAATAAGAATGAGAAAGAATAATAAGAAAAGAAAAAGAGGTGAGTGTATAAAGCTCTTTGCTTACTTGTATTTTTCAAATATAGAAATAAGTCTTAAACATTCTCAAGGTCAAAAAGTCTAATACTCAAATAAATCTAAGTGCTGTAAAGCAGAAAAAAAAATCCCACAGGCAAAAAGATGGAAACATAACACTGATATGTGTGTAAGTGAACCATTCATTTTATCTTTAAAATGAAGGAAATCATTAGAAAACATGAAGAAAGATTACAAAAGTTCTGGAAGCACTTGAAAGAAGCATATAGTGCAGACAATAAAGAAAAAAATGTATATATAATCTGGGGAAGGGTGGGCACCAAGTGTCACTGATCCAAATTATATCAATAAGTAACAGAAAAGTAGTTGCGAGACACAGAAAATGGGTGAACCTGATAAAATTCATTTTTTGTTGTCTGTATACTAAACTTCTCTAAAGGTATTATTTACAGTAGGAAGCAAACAGTTACCATAAAGGGAGTATTTGACAAAGCTACCTCTACCTTTGCTGTTTATGTACAGGTTGCACATCATAGAAGTGTTACAGAGAAGTGTCCCTGACAACTCTATATCTACTTTAAATTGCTATTACTGCAATATCCCAAGCAGCAGTAGAGAACAGTTATGGAACCAAATTTATGCAAAATAACCTTATGCTACAGGACAAGCAGAGAGTGGATATAAAATTATTCTGATAACTTTCATTTGACTCTCTCTTTAGGAAAAATCCCACAACACACACACAAAAAAAATGCATCCAAAAACACCAAAAAAACAAAGCAAGAACCCCCAACCTAAAACCCTAAAGAAATATTTATGAATTACAAGTAGTGTTATGACACAGTTGTGCTAGATCAAATCAATATCAAACAACTTATTTAGTAAACAAAGCTCTTCAATTTCCCCTTCACAACTCCTTATGAGTTCCACTGAAAGCTCATTAGGTCTTTAGGATATTGGAGCCTACAACTTTCCTTTAAAGAAAATCCATGGAAGAATCAGGATTCAAGCCTAAAATACTTTATGATAGTTGGAATACCTGTTATCAAATAAATCAATTATTTAAAATACTGTATTGAAGCAAATACTTGCTATGGACAGAATACCAAAATAATGTAGCTTGCCAATTTCAGATTTCTGATGAGTTATATGGTACTACTACTATTCCTGGAAGGAATAGATAAGTCATTATATCCCACATTTTCCTGTTTTAAACTTTGGATATTATGGTTTAGGAGAATTAGTGCCAGTAAAACTCAGATGAATGTTGATGGATAAGCAAATCAAGAAGGGCAACAGGCACAAACAGAGCATAGCCTAATTACTTGTCAGAGGCAATATGTGGAGTATGACTTGTTTTGAGCACGTATTACATGTGCTTTATCTGAACAGTAGCACAGTTCAAGCTTTTTCTAAATATTGTAACTGAATGTTACTGAATGGAGTATTATAACACATAGAGCAATTGTTTGGCTATATATTGTCTTGTGAATCTCAGGAATTTGTACTCGCTTTTTCCTACCTTGGGAAAAAGATTGTACCACTGGAGTAGACAAATACACAGGAAAATCTACAAGATGAATCTTACAGATCATTTAGCTGCTATGTAATTATGTTTTTCTGCAGGACGAGTATGTAGTGACAGGAAAGGGGCAGTGGTTTCAGACTGAAAGATAGTTTGTTTAGATTAGATATTAGGAAGAAATTCTTTACTGTGAGGGTAGTGAGGCACTGGAAGTGGTTGCCTGGAGAAGTTGTGGAAGCCCCATCCCTGGTTCAAGGCCAGGTTGGGTGGGACTCTCAGCAACCTGGTCTAGTGAAAGGTGTCACTGTCTACAGCCTAGGGGTTGGAATTAGATGACGTTTACGGTCCCTTCCAATGCAAACCAATCTGTGCTTCTGTGATACTCTGACAAAGTGCTCATTACGTGACCTGGGTGGCCATTACTGTAATTTTGAGAACAGGAGAACTGTTACATGACCTGGGTGGCCTTTACTGTAATTTTGAGAACAGGAGAACTACATAAAGGACTTCATGTCTGAATTCTCAGAATCCAAGGATCTAGACTAATTTGAACTAGGACTTTAAATGAGACATCTAAGTGACATTTTCAAGGTGCACAGCAAGAAATTGAGAGAGAAATTGGTTCAGCCCACTTAAGATATGGATGGATTTGAAGTTGGATGAGATAGATTTGTGCCTAAGTGTCTTGGGATAAAAAAGATCATAAATCACAATATACTAGTTGTTACATGGAGTTCATTAACACCTATGTCACATAGTTCTACTGGACAAAGTTCTGAAATTTTACCCTATCTATAATAATTTTTCCTGAATTACACATACTTTGAATTTAATATGAGATTGCCCGAGTAAAAATGAGAGTCATAAGAGTAATATCTGCAGGATTTGAACCACTGATAACAGTAACAAAAAATTCTGAGAAGCATAACTGATCAACTGATCAAATATTATTTAAAATAAAACCGAGTATGTCAAAAATAATATTAATTTCCTTTCACTGCTTCATGGACACAAAAAGCAGCATTGATTTAGGGGAGCACAGAAAAGGGAAGAGCATGATTTTCTTTTTTTTCTCGGTAGTGCTCACTGTGCTGTTGTTTCAAAAGCAGCAAATAAAACACAATGAAATACAGTATTAGTATTGTCATGAAGTGAAGATTGTTATGGTACCAATTCAAGCAAGTAGCTTCACTGCCAAGAAAATAGTTTGCAGAGCCAGAAACTGAAGGTTGAATACCAAAGAATGATGGCTTTAGGCTTCTTGAAAGACAGTCACTGTTCCTCATGGGATCCCTTTAATAAACGAGGATTTCAAGTTGTGCCAGAGTTGTTTGTGACTGAAAGCAGGAAATTTTCATTCTTTTTGATCACTTATATGAAAAGGTGGCAAGCTAAAGTACTTTTATCTGTTGCATGAACTCAGGAAATGTGTGTAAATGAAAGTAGATTGTTTTTTTTGCAATGAACCCGGAGGCTGAAAGTTGAATAAATATGAAACACTACAAAATTTTTAGAGCTTGTAAATTCTGAAAGGATAACTCTACCTAAGAATCTCTTTGAAGTTCTAAATTAATCAGATAATTTTGAAAATTTTTAATTCCTGAAATGCATTGATTTCTGACTTAGGAATGTAGTGAAAATCGTAGCTGAATATACATGGACTTCCACTTAGAACATGTGCAGTGTTAGACCTCTCAGTAAGTCTAAGGTCAAGAAACACACCACAGAAATGTATACACTTCTCTGAACAAATATACTAGACATACAAAAAAATGCATATATGTAAATGAAGAAATACAAATACAAAGATACTTTCACCCAGCCCTACAGTACATTGTTGAAGTAAGTGGAAAACAGATATGAGACTTAAAATCAGCATTGCAACACCTTCTTTTGACTCCTAGAAGGCTCAGCTCTGACTTTTATGCCCCTATTGCAACTCAGGTAATAAATATTCAATGTATCAAAATGAAATAAGTCTGGAGAAATTCAGACTCTAGTAAAAGCAATAGTCAAGTGTTATGCTCTGTAAATGTCTCAGAAGAAAAAGGTGCATCAGAAAAATATGATCTGTTTCTAAAAAATATACTAGATAATATTTACTTGGATTATAGAATACTTTCAAAAATACTTTTGTTATCTTACTGAAGAAATGTACATCAATATGACAGTCAAAGCTTATATAGTTACCTAAGTTTTAAGCTTGAATATACATCAATAGGATAGTCAAAGTTTATTTAGTTACCTAAGTTTTAAGCTTGAATATTTCTCTGTTCATGTCTTCAGTACTGGAAACCAGAAAAGGAAAGACATTTAGGAATGTCTAGTATTAAAACTCTTTTGCTGTCATTCTACTTTTATAGTTTACCTAAGTTGTGGTTCCAGTTTTTTGACCACTTTACATCTTACTTTCATTAATGGGATAGTCAAAGTTTATTTAGTTACCTAAGTTTTAAGCTTGAATATTTCTCTGTTCATGTCTTCAGTACTGGAAACCAGAAAAGGAAAGACATTTAGGAATGTCTAGTATTAAAACTCTTTTGCTGTCATTCTACTTTTATAGTTTACCTAAGTTGTGGTTCCAGTTTTTTGACCACTTTACATCTTACTTTCATTAATGTATGTCAATAGTACTTTTATATTAAAGCAGAAAGATTTGTGCTAGATAACGGGACTTACTGTTGTAATTATATTGCAGTTAAAAAATTATACTGTATTTCTTGAGACTGAGACAAGTTAGAGGTTATATTCATAGTTTGGAGCATGGAATATTCAGAATTTTAGAAAAATAGATTTGAGCACCTTTAATTTTCTGTTGATCTGAACTGTACTGTGAAGGAGTTTTATATTGGTGAGATGTTGCAAATGAAGTCTTGTGAAGGCAACAAATATCTGGATAATCTGGTGACCATCAGAAATTTGAAAAGAAAATCTCAATTAAATTATCAAACATAGAATAAGTATTGATGTTTTTTGAAATCTATTAGAACTTCATCATCCACTCAAAACAATCTATGGGCTAATAAATACTTGAGTAAAATTCTCCTTATTGTCTGGATGATTCCTTGTATTTTCACTTTAGTATAGGGCATATCAGTAACTGTAGTAAAAGTACCATTTGAGAATGCATTTGTTTTCTGAATAATTGCTGGATATTTGTATACAAACTGCTGAATCACATCTTTCAAACTGAATATGAGACTGTTCTGAATTCAAATGACCATGAACAAAATATGATGCGTAAAAAAAGAGAAAAAAATTATCTTGACATAATTCTTCCAAATACACAAAGAATTTTCCACCAAGAGCTTGTTCTTTTGTGCCATCTGTTCATAATTCTGCCTCTCCATTGAATGAGGTTGCTACTACAATTTTCATTTCAATGTCTTCTGATTCCATAGGAAACAAATGAAATGTTATACTGATTATGAAGAGAGAAAAACCTATGTAAAATAAGCACTTTGATAATAAGGAAGAAAAATGACAATATAATGTGTATATCACAATTATTTAATCTATTGAGCAATGGTATTGTGATATACAGTTTATCTGCTATGTAGCTCTTGCTTGAAACTCTACAATTAATCAGTGGCAGAACTAGGCAACTAGCTGATAAGACCAAATTGCTTGCAATTGATCGTTCCAGAAAATTTGGATAATACTGGGAAAAACTAATGGAGTTTAAGTTGAATTTTTTTGTTAATCTTTGCTAGAAGGTGATAGAAAACTTCCAGAATTGTTTGTTTAATTCTGTTAACATTTTGAAGCACAATCTTTCAAACTGCTCCAGAGATATTTACTAAAGCACTGCAATCTTTCCTAGATTACACATATAGATAATTTCACGTGTCTCTATCTGAGATATCTGAAGTTAAGCAAGTTTTCTTAAGCCTCTGTTCTGCAACAGAATCCACACAAAATGATCATTTCACATTCACTGCTTCTATCAAATTGTTGGGCTCACAGTATATAATTCATGGACTAATAATTTTGTAGAGCTACAACAGTACTGCAAAGACTAAATAGTGCTGTGCTATGTCAAGTTTCTACTCATCCAACTTTGGAAAGAGTTGTGAAATACAAAACATATTATAAACCAGAACTCTAAGGATTCCATAAATGAAGTCAGTAGCAGTTCTAAATCCAGTAAACAAGATAGTTAACTATGATGAGTCTGAGGTGTGGAGCCTCTTTTCCAGGAATTTTTGAGGTGTCTGTGAGGGGAGTTCTAAGAGAAGATTATATGTGGAATGGAAAATGGTACATCAATTTTCTTCAGAATAAAAATTACTTTTATTATCAAAGAGTTTATTTTCTGAAAGCACAGATGGTGTCAACATGCTTCAGTAGCCATCTTTAAGTAGCTGAGAACAGAGTGAAATTGCAAAGGAGTGGAATAGACCATGTTCAGAGAGCAGAGCTGTGCAATTTTGATGAACAAAATGGAGCTGCATTTCATTAAAATCAAGAAGAAAAGAGTTTGAGTTCTTTGTTTTGATTTAGGAAAAATTTTAAACCAAAACTACTCTTACATGTCAAAAGGTCATAATAGTTTTACATTTTTCAAGTTCTTCTTGGGTAATAATAATTACTCAAAGCCTGAGTTAAAAAAATAATTTTCTGACTTCTAAAACTATTTGCAGCTTTATGGTTGTTTTCTTCAGTCATACATTCTATCAAATCCTTCCCTCTCAGAACTGAGATGGTTAAGTCCTTTCTAATTAAGCCCATAAGTCAAAAAGGAACAGATATTGCCACTGCATGTAATCAGGCAAGACTTTCTCCTGAAGATAGCATGGATCGGTCTTAACAGAGTTTTATAGATCTTGATAAAATTTTCTTAGAGGTTATATCTTAACAGTGACGTTCAGTAGCATCAAAGTGTCATGGAGGTCTAAGAGAACAAATCATACCAAAAACCTCTGTGTGGGTTACTCATTTCCAAGGTAATATAAACAGAGTGAAAATGTTTAATTGTTATAAGTTATAGGTTATTCATTTCCAAGGTAATATGAACAGGGTGAAAATGTTTAATTGTTATAAGTTATAAAAAGCAAAAATGGGCATTACGTTTCAAAGGACATTTTTATTTTGTTCTATGTGCTCTTTCTCATGACATTGCTACTGGAGGTTAATGAGCATACATATTTTCATTTGTCTCCTATGTGTTGCCATGTCAAATTTGTGCAAAAGTGAACTGAAAAGAACGTATCTAGGGAGGTCTTGGTCAGCTCCTCCACCTGCAAGCTTATGTTTTCAAAGTACACAAAAATGTCCCACTGCAGTAGCCCGCAGAGGTGATTTCTCTGACTGCTCAGGCTTGCAGAGATGAGCACGTAGCAGCTGGGGCTGAGTAGGAACAGAGAAGCAGGAGAGTTACAAGGTCCTTTACAAAGTCATTAGCCGTTTTCATCTTTTCCAGCATATAAAAGTGAAATATCTTTATCTTGTTAATATTATTATTTTAAAACCAGTAAGCTTATACCATTTCTGTTTTCTCTTATACTGTACTCTTAATTTTTCCCCATTACACATGCATGCATTCAAGGGTACAGGCACACATAGGAAATGCAAAGAAATCTACTAAAATATTATTCTTAATATCCTCATCACCTAAAACCCACTATAACCACCACTGAACAAACTATTCCACAAACCTCTCTCCACCACATCAACTGTGATGTACAAAACTACACCTAATCTTGCACACCCACCCCTGCCCCCAAACCCAAATATTAAGCCATGAACTCCTATACCTGCACGAAAAGATTATTTTCCCAAAACCTACAAGTGCACTGGCTTTATTTGCATGCCTTCCTGTGCAGAGCTACATAACCATAATCTCCCAATAATCTTTGAGTGAGAGCATGTTGAAAAGCTCTCACAAATAAAATCACAAAACCTCTCAAGGTATGAAAAATATATAGGTACTAGTTTTATGCTCAACATTTGTGCCTGACTCTCAGGTGCTTATTCATGTACGACTTTCAAAGACCTCCCTGAGAAGACTGACTGACTGATTTTAGAATAAAAGGACCCTAATTAAGTTAAGCCAAGATGTGCAAGGACCTCAAAACAAAAATACTCATGGTCTTCAAATTATCTCACCCGAAAGACCATAAAAAGTCACCACCAGGTACAGAGAAAATTATTAGCAATGCTTAAAAACTTTGCAAACATTAAAATGTTAAAATAATTCAGATACAAAATCAACAGTGAAGGAACAAAGCAATGAAAAATCTACAGCTGACCATCCCCACTTTCCCTCTCCCATTAATACCTACCACTTTCCTTTCACCTGCTCTGGCACATTGCATCCCTCACATCACCAGAGTTATGGAAAAAAATAAAAATAAAAGCCTTTTCCACTGCTGGAGGGTATTGGGTCTGTTTCTCTGGAATGCTAATGTTGATACTGTCACTCATGGTAATCACACCAGTGACAAGACTAAAGGGTGAATGATAATGTCTCCAGCAAGTTTGCAAGTGAAATATAAGTTAAAAATACTCCTTATGCAACACTTCTTTCTTCTTTGCTATTATGAAGCAGTTTTAAAAAGTTGAGCACTGCAGTGAGCAATATGTCAAGAAATACACTGAAGTACAGCTAGACAACAACATCAGAAGAATTAGGGATATTCAGGTCTTTTCACAAGAACAAACTGAAGTCCTTTCATAGAACTGATGACCACAGTGCCTTAGCACCTGCAGTTACCACAACTTTTCTCCAAAAACCTTTCTGAATTAAATTCTTATGCTTTTATGTTGCACTCCTGAGAGCCTTTTCAGAGTCACAGAGACTTTTAAAAAGATGAAAAATTATATTTCTCCTTAATTTTTCTGTTGGTAAAAGGAAGATGATTCTTCATTTAACTCAAAAGAAATGCATATAAAGCAACTGAAATGGCTGTAGATGATAAAGATGGTGTTAGTTTTGGCTTCAGTTGAAGTATAAGAGATTTTGGTTAGAAAGGAAGGGGAAAGCAGAATAATTCTATAACTTTAGTTTGCTTACTTAAATTCATTAGTTTGCTTGGTTCAGTTTTGATATTCCCAACATTCACACAAATATAAAAGACAAAAAATCCAAATAAATGAGATTCCACTCTTGTTATAGAGTGACAGAAAGAAAATCCTGAAAATGGTAGTATGTGGGCTTCACACAGACCTACTTTTCTTCACTGGGACTATTCGTACTGTTTACATTAGATTAACATTAATCGGTCCATCATACTTCAAAGAGTACTGAAATATTAAAAGTTTATTGCTACTGCATTGCTACTTACTAAACTAAGGAAAGTAGCTGCATCATTATATAGGTATAATTTTATTGTATAAGTAAGATTTTTAAAAAATTTGAGATAATTAAATAATTTGATTTTTGCATTGCTCTCTTTGTGACAAGATAAACTAAGAACAAAAGACAATGCAGTTGTGAGAACCAGTCTGTCTCCTTTGCACCATCTCTTATGAAACAGAAGTCAAATTTTTCCAACTGCAAGAGCAGATCATAGCTGTAATTGTAATCATCTTGTTTCCATAGCATTACATGGATTCTCGGTCTCATGCATTGCTATCCTCTGGTTTGCTGCAACAGTACATGTCTCTCCCCTGGTTAAAGACAGGATGCCAAGACATTTCTGTGCTAAACATGTGCAGGATGCCCCTTGTGAAGACTGCAGCCTAACCTCTCAAAGCCTTAGACACATCCTTAGCAAAAACAAAATGACCAAAACCTCACCATAAGGGTGTTATAGATTAAACTACATGAACAGAATACATATAATCAAACATGCACATCAGTACAGGGTTTCCCATCACCATTGATCATTGCTTAGTAAGACAGGAAACCCTTTACAGGATAAGAATAGAATAATTTCTGTATTAATCTTTCTGTCTCAATTTCCTACCCTTCTGAGTAGTTGCCATTCTGTAGCAGGAGCCATCTCAAGTTTTTTAAATGCCTTCTGAAATTTGTGCTTTCTTTCCTGATTTGTGGAACCTTGCTATCATATCTAATTGTCTTCTGATTTCAGCTGTCTAGTTAGGTCAGGCTATTTCTGACCTTGGCCTAAGCTCCCCATGTTCTGAACAGTATTTGTCTCTTAAAGATTTTTGTTTGTTTTTCCTTCCTACCTGCCCTTTCTTGGTGAGGCTTCCACAGGCATACAACACCCAGTGGATCACAGGCTTCTCTGTTCTGCTTTGGGTAACTTTCCATTGTTTCAAAATAAACTCCTTCCCACAGGCAGAGATGAGAACACTGGCTCTCCTGGGCTTCTGCTAACCCATCATCCCAACTTGCTTTTAACTACTGTCTTTGGTCTGGAGGGACACAGTGTAGTCCTTGCCAGCAATAATGTGTGCACTGTAATATTGAAGAATTTAAAAAAATAAAATAATTTTGTAATACTTCTACCTCATGAAACAAAGTCTGTAATTGTGTAAAGGCAATTATTCAAATCATCACAGCCAATTAACTTATTTGGACTTGATACATTTCTTTTTCCTCCCAGTGGAACTACTGAGTTCACCAGCACAGGGAGTCCTCCTGGGACAGAAAACAATATGAGATACAGATAGTCTCTTTGCAAAAACCTCATGGCACTCTCATCTCTAAGTTACTTTTATACAATGAGCTAAAATTACTGTGGCAGACCATGCTAACAAAACACTCCTGGATTTTCATCCTCCACTTCTCTTCTGTCCCAGATAGCAGAAGGGAGAATGAAAATAATGCTGTGCATTTTCTGTCATTATGGAAAGGGCTGTGCATAGTCATTATTTGTCATCTACAACACTAGTGAGATTTCACAGTTTGTAGCTCTGTACTTTGTTAGCATTTCTTGTCATTGCTAAAAGAGGTTTATTGGTCAGAATTTGGGTGGACCATTTTAATTGTTTATGACCATGTAATGGCAGAAACTATAGTTACATACATTTATCTAAATGCATATATATGTTAATGCAAACCAGAACATATAAAACCATCCATATAAAAATGGATGAAGTATAGCTGGCTTTAAAAATCTAATTTTAATAAAGCAAGTTATAACTCACTGAAGGTTAGCTTTCACAGCAATCATTAATAGGAGTTAATACAGTCAAGTTTGAGATCAAACTGTCACAGAATCATCAAGACTTAAAATTTCAAACTGCTTTGCCCTTGAAACTCACCGGTGTCACATGCACTGCAAAATGAATTTTAGTTGGAAAATAACAGGTCAGTGAACTAGAACTAGATCTCTAGCTCCATTTTGCACAGGGGGAAAAAACCCCAAGGAATAATAATTTTAATTCCTTCTCCGTGAGTCGTTTTTACTGGGAATTGGAAACAAATAATACCTTGGTCTTGCTTTACAAAAAGCAAACAAGGTGATAAAAGCAACAGCCACTCTGTTAAACTTTCCCTCACACAGGAGGAACTTTGGGATCCTGTAAATTTCTGCCAAATACTTTTGCTTCAGTGAAACAAAAAGGCCAAATGAATGCACCATCGTTAGTCCCTAACTCAGCAGGAGGGATCACAGAGCGAGGACACTGACTGGCAAGCGATGACAAATCTTGCGACAGCCCCCAGCTGGCGACTCTGCCCTTCTGACAAAGGTCAACAGCAGAGTCAGCAGAGATAATGCAGGCCAGCTTGTCAGCTGCCTCAGCACAAAGTCCTTTGCTGGCAGCCTAAACCGAGACTTCCAGCTTTACATTTACATCTCTGAGGGTAAGAGTTTGTCATAAAGCTGAACCAATCTAATGGCTCACTTCCAGCAAAATTGGCTGCCCCTTTCTCCCATGTTCTGTCCTCCTAGATGCTGACTTTGGCACTCATCTGGCTGTGAAATGAGAGAGTTCAATTTGCTTAGCCAACGGAAGGCTGACAACGTTAAAACATGAATGGACACCAAGTAGCGTAGGTGGCTCAAAGGAGGAAAGGAAATTATGCCTGTAAGTGACCAAAGAAGGACTGCTCTCTTTGGTGCAAACACTTGATAGATTGACTCATTCACATTGTAGAGCCTCATCCTGTGGAGTGGAAATGAACTTGCTTCATACACCAGCTGCAGTGGGTAATGACAGTCACCAAACATAAAGAACAAATAGTCGTGGATGGTAAGGCAGCCACAGCACGATCTGCTAGAAATAATGTGCTGCCTGGGGTTATCCAGTATCCAGATTACATTGGAGTTAGCCACTAAATCAGCAAAGTACCAGGATTTTCCACTGCTACAGTCTAGCATGCTGCATCACTATTGTGCTAATCTCTAAAGCCACCAGGACTCGAATTTCAACTACTCCCACAAACATGCTAGGTAGGATGTAACTAAAGCTTCACTTAGACTTCTATTTGCTTATGAAATTGTGAAATGCAATCACATGTGCAGGATACTTCAATTAGTCTTAATCTGGCTATTGCATCTGCTGAAAGGAGCAAAACTGAAGGAGACATGCAAGATTGCCTAGGACCCTGTCTACTTATTTGGTTGCATTATGAATGTTTTCTGAACTCAGAGCAACTGAAAACCACTTTACACTGACTAAAGCTTAATAGGAGCCTAGCTGCACTGAAATCAGCCTGAAAACACCCTGCAGATATCACCTTCATTTGAACTTTGCCAAAACAAATTGCTGTTGTTCCTCAAGAGCTACCAAGAAAGCTCTACTTTCAGGTTCTGAGCATTGAACATGACAAGAAAAACTGAAAGGCTTGCCTGCTTTCTACCAATTTTCTTCAGCAAACTAAAACTAATTTTCTAAAATAATGTGTCAATTTAAACCAGTCAGCATAATTGGACAAATAATTTCTGACTAATTTCAGATTATTTATGTTGATTAACTGTCATTTGGCCCTGGATTACAAGAGCAGGATTATCCTCTTACATACAACTTCCTAAGCAGATGGGGGTTCTGGAGCTCAGAACACAACAGAGACTGAGTCCTATGATGCAATAATATTGCCATGGAAAAACACAACAAAAAACAGGAAACATCACTAAAGCTGAGTAGTTCTTATTTTAATTTAACTGGCATCAAACCCAATTATTTAACAAATTTACGATTCTCTGTTTTGGATTGTAACCAGGCAATTGAAGCAGTATTTGCAGGAAGGGGAGGAGGATGAGAGTGTAGTACAAAAGGCAGGCAAGTTTGCTCTGAACATTCTGTTCAGCTTCTTGAGTCTAAACCATTTTTGTTCTGATAATTTTATGCCATTCATATGCTCACTGTGAATGTCAAATACTGCTACAAGCTAGAGCAGATCATTTTCCGTTCATACATCTCAGCCTAACCAAATGAAGGATCAAATCTATGTCAAAGCCTTTCATCAATTCTGCTCAGACCTGTAAAGAAGTGTTGTGTATTTCTAGCTGAGTACCATCACCTAATCCTAGTATTAATTAGGTATTGTGTTAGTACATGCAGGGCCTGGGTGGAGCTTGAAGCAGCTTCTGGAGGAAGGATCTTATTTAAAGTGATGAGAGTGCCCTGGTAATACATAGAAAATTTCAGAGGAAACAGCCTGACCCAAGCTAACATAACATGCTTGTTAGATGTCTGTGATTACATCTCAGTGAATTATGAAGAAATATAACACTTGCATAACATCAAACTTTTTAGTTTCCTACTAAATTAGTCTAGCTAGAAAGAAAAAAAAAACAACCAAAGACTGCAGGCTTCAAAATACTTTTGTCTCAGGCATCATCATACCTACTTTATAGAAGGTCATGATTCTATGCATCCTTCCCAAAATGTCTGTGATATATATGACAACAAGAAACTGTGTGAGAGGCATATTTTATCTCAAACCAAAACAAAACGAGATGAATTTAAAAATGCCTCCTATAAAATTGGTTCCTTACTTCAAGCAATCAGAGTATTCAGAATTGCCTACACAGGAATATGTTTTCTTTCTTCTATTTTAATATAATGAAAAATTCATTATTATTGTTTTCTGTTACCTCTGCAAGGTGAGTAGCATAGTACCTTCTTTATCACTCCAAGGAACAAGATTCAAACGTCATGCGGATACAGTACCAATATTGTTTGGAGATTACAATATTAGTCAACAGTCAAAACAACCAATGAATAGCCAGGCTAGATAGACAAAAACATCTCTTTGCTATAAAGGTGAACAATTTAAAGTCTTAATATTTTTATAAAGATCCTATGAAACAAAGCCTGCTGAAGTAAGAATCCAGTTCTGCTTTCTGTTAGTGCAGTATTTCAGGAGGACATATCAGGAGCTAGATATAACAGAAAAGAGCAGCAAGTTTAAGCTAACCCATATTAAAAGCATGAAGCAAAATGTCACTGATAGTAATCTGTATGAGCCCTATATGCAAGTAATAATTATTTGCTCATCAAGAAGTTTCCAAAAATCCAACATTTTTCCTTTAACTTGTACGATGCAAATAGTAAGGTGTGTGAAATAGAATACAAATCCAGGCATGTTTGTTTTAGCAGCAATCCATCTTCATTTAGACTTTCATTAATGAAGCTTTTTTTTTCTTGCTTTGTTGCTGCATCTCATCTACTTTATTTGAGACCTTTTTTTTGGTCAGTACTTGCTACTTGTATCCTTCTGTTAGCCAGTCATCACACGTTCCAGTGGAAACATCTGGGGGGTTTGGTCTGCCTTTATATTTTCTTTTATACTTTATTTTTTGCACATTTGTTTTGTGTTTCTCCTCTGCCACATTTTCACCTTCAGATCTCCATTCAAAATACATTTTTTATAATAGCTGACTCATATAGAGATGCAAAGACATAGTTTAATCATTCAATTTCACTTTCTGGGTATATGAATATAAGAGGTAAAAAGGTTAATCTCAGTCTTTCAGATCCACTGGAAATTAAAATATTAACCATGAACAATAAAACAAATCAAAGAAATGCAACAATACACTTAATATCAACCTGCAACAGTCAAAATAATAATAGAAAAATGGATTTGTAATGAGTGCAATATTTTACCCGAGGGAATAATTTACCACTGGAACCATTTACCAAAGCATGTGGTAGATTCTGCACTGTTTGAAGTCTTTATTGTTGAGCTACAAGAATTTTGAAGGGTATTTGAGCAAGAAACCTTTTGATAAGCGGTT
>NW_008669682.1:166735-186012 GCF_000695815.1 Acanthisitta chloris
GTTCTTAAAACCTACACAACAAAGAAGTTTGAAGAGGAAGTCTTGCAGGCAAAGTACTCACTTGTCTTAAATTACTGTCTTTAAAACAGTTTGACTGTTTACAGTATCTCGGAAAAAGATCTAGTGAACACAGAGAGGAGTGAATGGGAATTGACAAGATTTGGGGATTTTCCAGAACCCAAAATCTGGTAGAAGAGGCAGTGTGCTTGAAAAGGCTATGCAGAAATGTCTTCACAGCACAAAACAGCCTTACTTCTCATGGCTCTTTGCAGGCCAAAAGGAGAAAATACAGGTTGGTTCAGGGAAGATATAGGGAATGGGATTTGGAGAAGGGGTTGGGTAGAAACTGACAGATACTCCAGTGGCAGCACAGGTGTTTCTCATAATGATATTCCCCAACCTCCAGATAGTTTTACTAGTGCTTTGTATTAAAGAAGCAGACTGACAGCAGCATAGATTACAGCTGTCAGAGATGGCCTCTGTCTGTCTTGCTGCTGCAGGGTCTGTTGGAGGGTGATGCTACATTAATTCTCTGCTGGGAGCTTAAACAGTATGCATAATCCTAAGGAGGAAAGAAAATATTGGCAAAAGGACTACGTAATTGCCTTTGTAGAATAATATTCAGCACTTAAACACATAGATTTGTTCACACATAAAATTATGCAGCACATTTTTGAGGCCATTGTCCTTCCATTGATTTTATTAAAAAGTTGGGATTATCTTTACATCTTAGCATAGTCATCTCTCCAAGGATATAAAAAGCACTTTCTTCTTGCTCAGCGACTCACCCACCACTACAGCATAATTGCTAATAAAGTTCACGAAGAGTATCTGTTAGATAGTAATAATATGAATTTATTCATATTCATATGAATTTATCCCCCACCAAAAGTTATAACACCAGAGGCTTCACCTTCTTCTGAAATTCACTAATAGCACAGATATGTCACCTAAATATGCTTACTTAAAGAATGAGCCATTTTAATGAAATGCTCATGGAAAAAAGCTAGCTAAGCACCAGAGTTTTAAGAGCATTTAAGGACATGGAGATACAAACATGCCTTTAGGGAGTTTTTCTTTCAAATCATGTCATTCTCTATCAGATCAGTGGATGTCAGATTCTTTACAGCAGGAGCCATCAACTGGTGAGTTTTTAAGCAGCTCACAAGTATCTTGCTTACAGGTCCCTTGGGTTGCTCCTCTGCTGAAGTGGTGTCACACAGTCAGCAACAGAGCTGAGCTGGCACAGAGACTTTTGGGTAATTTGAATATTTGGCTCTTTATCTCCCACTAATCAAAAACTCCCACGCTTCACAGTCTTCTCAGCTGAGGTTTGTGTCTTCAAAGAGGGTTTTGATGTATGACACTTGGGTCAGGAAGATTGGTCATCTTTACATTTAAAAAGTTTTCAAAATGCAACTAGGGTTCCACTATATCCATGTTTTCCTTGTTGGAAGCATCCTGTATTTTATATAAAACATCCTGCATTTTATATACAACATCCTGCAAGCTTGGTATATGCCCCTGAACCTACTCTATTTAGCAGTGAGCAGGGTAGGCTGCAGCACATGTCTTGCCCCTCCACTCCTTCCCTTCTCCCTCCAGCATGCTTAGAATGCATCTGCCTTTACTCAGAAAACTGTGAAAAATCCAACAAACCAAATGTTGGCTATATGTCTGGACTTCAGCTGGTTTCATGAGGGAAACTGGATTGGAAATGAACTGGAGAAATTTTGTGGATGAATTGGTCTTTTACAGGAACAACTTTCTTTGAGAGGGTGCTTGCAAAGTAGTTCAGAGCCCCTGCTGCACCTCCAGAACTAAGTTCTGCTGGATTCATGGCAACAGTGGTCCTGGCTGCACCACCCAATATTTCATTCTGGTGACTGCAATATGACTACATTTGACAGTACATACATAACTCTTACATACAGTGTGGATTAGAGGCACTGTCATATCAGTCTGAAATACTAGTACACCCTATCTTTAAAAGGATTTTTCACTCCTGCAAACATTCACAGGAGAATAACAGTCTCTGGAAGAGGATACCTCATCACTATGTTGAGGGTGTTTTTGCCAGTTTTCAAGTACATCTCAAGTGCAGACTCCCAAAGGTCTTGATTTTCTGTGGAGTCATCAGCTCTTGGCTCAGATTCCACTTCCCTGGGACAGCCTCAGAAATTTGGGTTGAAATCTTTTGAAAAGAACATTTATTAAAGAGAATTTATCAGGAAATATGATACTGCTGTAGGCAATATAATCACTCCTTGTGAACTTGACTGCATTCCATCTGAAATGGGGGAGCCACACTTTCTATCCAGAAAGTTCCTAAAGACAACAAATACTTTCTGTGAAAGTATAGGGACATCCCACTGCCATGCAAACAGGTACAGTAATCCTTGTTTTTCAGTGTTAGAATGTTTCTTGACCACACAATACTCCAAAATTCAGACTGAAGTTAATAGATCTATATTTATCTGATGTTTTATTTCTTTTACAAAAAGAAAAGTCTCTAAAAGAGTCCATTCTCAGGTTTAAATCTATATTTTGCCGACTTCAATGGCTTCTGTAATGCAGAGGGTTGTGCACTACTGTGGCTAAAGCAAAACCTCTTAGAAAAATCTCCTGCTTTTAGTGAGAACAGTTGCTTCAAATTGATTTGCAGGTTGAAACATAAAGTTCTCTAAATCAGGGCCATGTTTAACTGTAGGGCAGCTGTTTTTCTATTGCATATGGAGAGAGTATCTGCAGCTAAGCTTCTTTTGAGGCAATGATGTTTTGTTTTCCAGAACTATATTCAGTCTGTGGGGAAATTTTTCAAATAATTCTAGTCACTTGGATGAAATGTAGTCCATTTATTTGAGTAAATAAGCATTAAGTGCAGCAGTTGAATGCTGTTGAAAATTTATATTCATTTCATTCTTTGTTTTTTCTTGTGAAGCAATGCTTTGTAAATGGTCCAGGTCCTATCATTTAGTTTAAATGCTCCTAGATGCTGCATTAATCTAAAACTAATGCCTTGGTTTGAGTAATCAATATACTATGGCTCCAATGTCAAATGTTAATTGCCAAAATGAAGGGCACATGTAAGTGAAATAGTCTAAGAAACTTAAAATAAGTTGGAGCTTGTGTAATTGACCCTATAATTTTTGCTTAACGAATCACTAAGCCAAACCTACAAAATGTATAGCAATGAAAGTGATATTGTGAGAGAGCAGTAAAAAGATATAATTTTAATAATATTGTATAGTTCCCTATCCTTAAATGGCACTGTCTTATCCAAATATCCCAACTAAAATATCTCAGTATCCAAAATAGAGTTAGAGGTAGCTACAACACCCTGTTGCAGTCACATTAGCTAAGAAGGTCCTACTGGCTTTATCTTGGTGGCAAAAAGATGTACATGTGGTCTATATTGGAGAGAGCAGTGAACTTTGAGCAAAAACTATATTTTGATCTGGTTTTATGAAGGAAAAATTATGTAAGTGAAACTTGTTCAAAGTAAGCTGTTGACTCCTTATTAACATACTTCTGATATGTTTTTGTAAAATGCTAATGAGCTATAACTGATGCATTAATTTGGAGTAAGAATACTTCAACCTCTGCTTGAAATGACACTATGTGGCCCATAGAGAAGAGTATACACCTAAGCAGTAGTACCATTTCAACAATCAATCTGAGGAAATTCCCTGAGATGAGACTTCCATTTAGCCAAGGACTTTCCATAGCATAGTGGGACATAAATTTTATGAGAAAAGGATAAGTTATTACTCATCTCAACCTCAGTCCCAATAAACATGATTTTAAACACCTCAAACTCATTTTTGTTTTCTTGTCTTCTAAGAATCCACAAACCCTGTACAATTCCCACAGTGGCACTGTGCTATAAAACAGCAAAAGTGTTTGGAATTGGTTTTGCAATAGCATGCTTGCATGGGCTGGCCCTTGAAGCAGAAAAGACCCTGACATCAACCAAATCATCCTGAGAGAAATATGTGGCCAAGGTTTCTTTCTCTCATTCTCTCTTTCTCTCTTTTTTCTCCCTCTTCTGTTCTTTCTCTCTCTCTCTCTCTTTTTACCATCTTTTTCCATAGAAAGAGATGCACTTTAAAAAGATCCTAAGTTACACTTTTGTTCTATCTAGCTCATATCTTACAGACCAAGTTAGTGCAGGACAAAAGATGACTGTTAAGCCACTTTCTTCCTAGAAGAAAGAAAAAGAGGATGTAAACCAAATAGATTCTTGTTTTACCTGACTCAGAGCAGAAGAAGTGTCTTTGTCACTAATCTGGAGTAGGGAAGCATTTTACTGCTTCAGGTTAAAGACAAAATGTAAAGATGCCCTGCAACACCTACTCCAGGAGTGAGGTGCTAGCAATTCTGTAGACACTATAGAAGCTGTAAAATCTGTTTAGGAATTCCTTCACTAAAATCAACATTATTTTATTTTTTAAAAGGATAAGTCACACTTCCTAGAATTATTTTAATTATGCTGCAATTGATCCAGAAAGAGAAAATAAAACATACAGAAGAACTTCTCTAAACTCAATCCAGAACTTCAGTTTCTGGACCAGAAACTTTCCAGATTCACAATTATTTTAATTTGCTGACATACAGATTTTTTGGTTATGTTTTCAATAGTTGTTGAGAGCAATTCCTCATATCAATGAAAATCAATACATACCCTTTGGAAGCCTGATCTCAGCTTACTGCTTTTATTTAAGGCTCAACTGATCTTTATAGAGATCCAGAGACTTACAGCATTACCAAGAGGTAAAGAAATTTCTTTCCATATACCTCTTAGCTCCAAGCAAGGATTGGGTTTCACATAGTGATATACTGTGATATATTTAGGACAAACTGTACTAACAGTTGGTCTCCACATATTTTTAGACAAAAGTAAATAGGCTGTAAATAGGTTTGAACTAGAGGTCTATTGTTATGAGACAGTATATTTCACAATCCTATTCATAAATGTAGTGAAATGTGTTAGCCCTTTTATTTGAGTCAGAAGGTTGTTGTCCTTGCTTCTGCACACCCAACTTTGTTATTCAGGTAGTCAGAAACCTGTTTCTAGCCTAGATTTATTATTACCTTTATGTACTTATTTCTTTATAGCTACATTACATGTCTATGTGTTTCTTTTCCCTCATGAGTGTTATGTCCATGAAGAATTTAGAAAGAGCAGCTGTATCTATTCTTGACTATTCTCTTGCTAAAGTACAAAATTTAGGATTGGATCCTCTAAGGTATTTGTCTGCTTATCTCTTATTTGGGCCTCACATTGCCACAGAAACCAATTACTTCAGTGCACATTAGGCTACTCAGTAAGAGTTCAGTGTCTAAAGTACTTGGAGAGGCTGAACTGAAGCACCTCTGCTTTTCTTTCCTTATCTTTCTTGGACAGTGGCAGCACTGCACCAAAGATAAGAACTTTACAGTGCCTTACAGAAAACTATTAATATTTTCCCAAGTCTTTTGGTTAAGTTTGCCGTTATCTCATGCTAACTTTGTCTTTTTACAGGCTGAATCGTACTCGAGGTACTATGTCCAGCTTGTGTTATCAAGCCTTTTTACCCACAGTCATCACCAGTAAGTGATCTATGGTAAAATTATTGTTACTAGGCCTTAATTCCATACCTGCAATTAGGAAATTTCATCCTAGTACGCATATTCCAGTTGAGAAGACACAGTTCCTTCTACATACTCTTTGATCTGTTTCTAGCTATCCACACCCTCTACCTTAAAATTTCCACATTTTGATGTCATCAACAAAGTTACTATACCTTTCAACTCTTGCCTTTAACTAGAAGCATCTTTCTAGTCTTGTGATTTGTCTCTACACAATTCATCAGTTTTTGCTCCAAGAAGGGCAGTTATGGCTTTGAGCAAGATTTGGAAAACAGGAAAATACAGAGCTGCATAGCTGACACTTTGTTTGATCATGAACTGATCATTGCTTTGTAATTCTTGTGCTGCTGCCCTATTTCCCAGCCCAATTAGTGATTTCCCGTGTGGCAACATACCAATGCTTTACCAAAGTCTCTGTAGATTAGACTAATCACCAAGATTATTTGGAATATCAGTGATCAAAGAGAAAAACAAGCTTAGTCTGACATGATCTATCTTTGATTTAATTTCATTTTCAATGAGTTTAAGTGTTCTTTTCATTTGATCTGCTTGATCTAAGATGTAAGCGATCTTCTGAATGGTTGATATATCTGTATCTTCCTCCCCAGTAGGTTGACTCCAAATTTAGAGTGATTTCTCTATCTGAAAATGTCACCCTGAAGGAGTAGCTCTCCCAGTGTTTCACACCTTCAGACCATCCCAAACTTGCTCAACTTGCTGCTCTCTGAAGCCAGCCAGAGTCAAGCTTGTAGATGCTCTGTTTTATTACAGTAATGGGATGTTAAAGATTTATCTGCATCCGTCAAGCAAAAGCATTTAAATGAAACTGTTTTCTTCATAAAAGGTTAGAAAAATTGTCACTCCATTAAAAATCCACATGTGAAGTGCACTTAAACACTGACCAAGTTGTTACACAGATGAAACTTAATTACCTGTTGTCCATGAAATGTAACATGCTGCAGAAAAACTGGATCAGTGAGGCACAGTTAACTCTACATGCATTAACAAAATGGATAAACTGGAATGTTAAAGGACTTTCATTCTGTCCTTGTCTATATGATCATCAAGCCAAAAAGGAAAATGTTTGTGTACTGGCCCAAAGAACATTCCAAAAACTGATTTTCTATTTGAATATGCATTGCAGAAGATTTTGCCTTTGTGTTCAATATTACAAAACTGTGGTGCTTCCCTCATAATATTTGCCAGTGAAAAATCTCTGGGACTTATAGTCTCTCCCCACCACACCACTCTTCTAATTAAGTCCAAGCATCAAATACAAGAAGCTGGATATTTTTCATATACTTAAATATCCTTTCTTAGATGAATGTGAATAATCCTCAGCTATATTTTACAAACACCAAAAGAAATCAGGTTTTCTTTGCTTCCATTAACACAGACTCAAGAATCAAAGAATGACTGAGGTCAGAAGGGACCTCTGGAGATTATCTGGTCCAACACCTCTGCTCAAGCAAGGCCACCTGAAGCTGGTTGTCTGGGACCATGTCCAGATGGCTTTTAGCTAATTCAAAGGATGGAGACTCCACAATTTCTCCAGGCAACCTGTGCCAGTGCTTGATCACCATCACAGTGAAAAGGTTTTTCCTGATGTTCAGATGGTACATCCTGTGTTTCAAGTAGTTCCAAATGTCTCTTGAAGGATTGTGGAGGGTTAATTAATCTAGGGGGCTTCAGGTTATTTTTCTTTTGGGGTTGTTTTTTTGCTTGGGTTTGGATTTTGTGGTTTTTTCCCCTCTGTAATCAAGACATAAAATGCATTATGAAATTACCCTTCAGGAAAACAAATGGGGTTTCTCTTGAAATGCAGTGATAAAATACTGGATTTATTAGTGTGCAATCATACGTATAACACCATACAGGTTTACAGGGCTTCTTCTGTAGGTAAATTCTTACACCAGCACCAGGTAATCCAGGTGAATTTCAGGAGATTGTATAAGAACCAGAGAACAAATAACACCCTTTGTTCAGACTGTTACTTTCACCTGCCATACATGGGTAGAGGCATTGATGAAATGTCCACAGAGAATCTCTGTAACATCTTTTGCAAACAGAAACAGTGCCTCTGTCAACTGCTTTTCTTTTTTATTGCTGATACATCTCATGAATAATTAATTTTAAATTTTGTTAACTCAAGCTCTAGAACTTGACTTAATAATCTTGAAGCTACCATTTATTGAATACATTTCAGATGTTTATTTAATAGGGACAAATCAAAAGAGAAACTTATTTGCAAGTCAGTTTGTGACAATTAGAGTTCCATGAGGAAAAATACATTAAGTATCTTAAAGCCCAACCCAAAGCAAATACTGATGTATATGCTACTTTTTATTTTTGCATTGTTTGCATAATTAATTTGAAAAAGTTTTGATTTTTTAATAGTGTTTTGAGCTGGTTACAAGTAAAAAATGTAGATAATTAAAGTATATTGCAATTACTAAGTCTGATGTGAATTTCAGCACGAGTAATCCTTCATATCTGCAGTTTTATTCTGTTTCTTTCCCCCTACCCTGAGTTCCTTTCCCACTCATATATCTTAATGAGCTCTCATCATCTGATAAATGCAGGGGACTGATGCCTCGTAAATAAAATATTCTAACTGGTGTTGTAAGAAGGGCAGAACAGACTAAACTAAAAAGATGTGCAAAGCTTCTTCTTGGACAACCATCAGTTTTGAATATACATGTTTAGATTTAGGGTAGCAGGAGCAAAGTATACAATTACCTCTTATTATAATTTGCCCATTTACACTTTAATGAATAAATTATTATGCTGTATCAGTTCTCTTCTGCTGTCATGGTAAAACTTGCATTTATATAACCTGTAATCAGTTTCACTATAGGCACAAGGGAAAAATTGATTTTGAGATGACAACCACACATTTTCTTTTACATATGGCTTGGTTTTGAGGCTTTACAAACTGTTTGTAGCAACATACAAAGGGAAAGTACTTTAGGAGGTGCATCTACAGCAATTACTACTGTGCTGAGTGCTAAAATGGATGGAATTGATAGGCTGTGCCATCCATGTTTGACTTTCCTGAGCTATAGCACAGATATTGCTTCTTGTGATTTGCTTTGATGCTACTCTGTTTTGTCAGAAGAGAAAAAAAAGGCTTTTTTATATCTAAACAAGATAAAAAAGTGTATTTCAATATGAGATCCGTTAATTGCAGCAAACTTTTTAAGCTCTAATTTTTCAGGTCTTCAGTGAAAATGGAAAAATTATATTAAATCTCACTTTGTTTTCCCTTTGATAGGACACTTGCTGGTTTCCTTTCACTATTGAGAATTGACCATTACTCAAAGCAGATGACAAATTTGAAGGTTAACTTCAGAATTTCTGGGGAGAGGTATCTAACTTCCTACACATCATGCTTAAGTCCTTTACAAAGTGCTTGCATTACTTTTTTCCTCAATGGGAAGGACTAAAACTTATCTGCAGAACCTGGATCTGTAGCTTGGCCTTCGTAAATTCATTGTGCTGACTGATGATACGGCTCTCCCTAGTGGCACATCCAATATCCTCCTCTCACTATAGTAGCACCTACAGTGGAAACAAGTTGAATAGAAAAATGTAGATGTATGGGTTTGCCAACTTCTTTAATGGCAGGATAGCATGATAACCTTTTGCCTCCAACTTTTTTTCAGCACCTACCTAACCTCTCTATCATTACGTTTGCAGCTTATCATGACCAGTATGTTCAGAAAAGAACTTCAGTACCATAGTCAAGCAAGAGGTAAGGCAGGAATGGGAAGCCTAAATTATTTCACCAAGACAGCCTTCAGTGCTTTCCAAATAAGATGAATTTATCTTTACAACATTCCTATGAAATACGACAGCTGCTAGTCCCTAGAGAGATCCCAGAAACCTGGAACTTGCCTCACCCACAGATAGGGTGATTAGGAAGAAGTAAGAGGGTGAAGGATATACAGATATTTCCAATTCAGAGTCAGGAAAACTTAATTGATGCTGAAATAGAATTTTTGAAAGCTCCTTTACCAAACTGAGACTGTAAGTAGCCTGAAACATTTCCCACATGCCATTTTGGTAAGGACTCAAACAACTCTATCTCCTTATTTGGCTTTATCCTATGAATAGACTTTTCTAACATCCTGTTGGTGATGAGAATTGGTAAATTTCCATACACAGTAGCCCTGAACCCTCCTCCCTTCAGTTCAATAGTACTCAGGCAAAATATTTATGTTAAATTCTGGTCATACCAATATAATCTTATTCTATTGTTTGTTTTCTAGCTTGACTTTTGTTAAAGTTGCAAAAATATTAAATATAAAACTGTAGAACTTTGCTGACTTATGCACAGTAGTGTCAATACATATAATACTTAAATATAACTTCTTTTTTATTATTAAATTTGTTTACATTTTCAGTCCTTTTATTTAAATTCAGAGCACTTCCTGGCAATCTAAGATATAGCAACTAGCAGCAATTCCCCCTGAATAACTCTGTTGCTGATCAACTTTTCTTGGAATCTGAATGCATTCTGAAGCATTTTAAAACTATTTTTTGTAATTTTAAATTCATAAAACATTGACTCAGTTTTAAATTCAAATTACCAAACACAATGTCAATTCATGGTAACAGAGAGAACCCACAAAGATTTAGAATTCGGGCAGTGATAGTTCCACATCATGCAGCAAACGTTCTTCAGTTAAATTCCATTTCCATATCTAGTAACATTTCAGTGATTCAAATCATGTCAACTGCTGCTATAGTGGCCCTCTTGAGAGAAGAGGGGTGTAATAAAGGTTTTCAATTTGTCTGCACTGGTTTAGCTGAGTGGAAACATCAAGTGGAGCTTTCACATTTATAATGAATATGATTAAAGAATGTATTTATAAAAATGCATACTTGAAATATGAAAATAAGATTAGAAACAATGTTGTAAGCATCGAGCCATATTTAGGAATAGGTCTGTATGTTTTACTAAGATCTGAAGGTTATTACCTACATTCAAGGCTCTCAAGAATTTTAATAATTTATTTTTCTTTATATGTTGATTAACAGCTGGCAAGAACAGCCCCATTTATTTCCAGACAAGACTCATGTTGTCCAGTAGTGAGTAATCTTTGCTTTTGTGGTTCAGTTCTTTCAAAGAATAGCCTTTGAGGACCAGGAAAAGAAGAACTGTGGTGCCAGGCAGAATGAAATTAGTTTGCATATCTGCCAACTTGGCTGATCTTGGAAATTCAAAAGAGCAAAACATGAAAAGAAGTTGTCTTCTTTTGAAATTTAAATCTGAAAGGTGATATGACACATATCTAAGGATACAGCATGAATGTCTGAGGCACTAGATAGATTTTTTCTTTTGTTGGCTGTACTTCATTAACCATATCCAGTGTATGTCAAAGGGTAGTGGCAAAGCATAGATGATTGATCATTTGAATTAATTATTTACACTAGTGAGGTATTTGGGACTCATGGACAAAATTCTGGGTTTAGCCAGTCTTTCATCAGGTCTGCACAGACTTATCCTCACCTGCTTGGAACATTTCTGTGAGGTTTTCTTCCAAATTCAACTTTTCAGCACCAACACAGACCTGTGCCTTGAAAGCTGAATACAGAAGCAAAGAGGCATCAGAGGTCTAAAGGTATTAATGCAAGTAGTAGTAAGGAGATTGGACCATGACAATCAGAATGGAACACAAAAAGCATGTAGAGAATCTATGGATTTGGCTTACTTTATTACCTCTTCAATAGCACTAACAAAAGGTATTTGGGAATGCAAAGTATAGCTTGCATTTATGCTACTTGTCCTTATGGCTACTTCAGAATACCACCTTTGCAAGAATCCATAAAAGGAGTAATTAGGAGTTGATGTTCAGTTACAACAGCCTGCCTTCCTTCTGTTCCCAAGCCTGGCAGAGGATTCATTTAAATCTGATGAGGTGATGCAAATGGGTTCTAAGTGGTGTAGTGGTTACATTCATAGTGCTAGGTTGACAGTTGGACTTGATGATCTTAAAGGTCTTTTCTAGCCTTAATCATTCTGTGAAATTGTGACATGTCCAAAGCAGGTCAGAAGAGGACTGAAATACTGTAGAATTTTCTTAGTTATATTTATGTTCATCTTGCTGGACAGGTTAAACCTTTCAAATAATTTAAAGCATCAGCTATTATACTTTTGACTATTGCTTTTCCTCCCATTTCTTAAAGATCTTGAATGTGAAGTTCTACTTAAAACAAGAAAGTAACCTTAATTAAGCTACAGATTCTTTATTTTGTAACTCACAACAACCTTAAACTATTTGCCCTCAAATTCAGCTAAATAATACAATAGAAGACGAGACAAGACATGGCCTGAATTTTTCTTTCAAACTTAACCTCTATGCAAATGATAGAAAGACAAATAAATAGAGACTATTCACTAAACATCTTCCTCCCTACAGCATAAACAGATGTTGACTGCAGGGCCATATTTGTTTCCATAGCTGGAACCACACAAAATTTTGATCCCAAGCATATACACGCTTTCCCATAATATTCATCTTTTCTTCCTGAGGGCATTCACTATTGTTACCTCCTGAGGTGCTTCTAGCCTTCATACAAGCATCCAAGGAATTCTGGCAAAACCTCCCCATGCCCCTTTCCCTCAGAAAGTTCTTTACTGTGGTTCCACTTCTACCCACCACCTCCGTGCTAGGGTCATTCCTATTGTGAAGATAAGTTCTGTTCTTGAAGCTTATGTATTCACAGACAGAATCAGACTCTGCAGGACAGATGCATTTCTTAAGAAACCTTTTCTTTTAGGGATGTCACTTCCTACCACACATTTAGTCTCATGTCATTCCTTTCAGTTTGCTGCCATCTATTCAGGAGGCAATAATCCATTCAGCCATTTATCAGTCATTAACTTTGTATCTTTATTTTCTCAGAAGTTATCTTTTACCAGGGTAACATTTATTTTTAAAATATTTTTTCAGCTTCTCCTGCAAGAGATTGAAATCTTTTTACTATAGGGTGGGTTTTACCTAAATTACATTAAGATCAAAATAATTAAAAGCAAGTTTATGAACAAAAGGTTTTGGTGATACCATACAGCATACAATTGCAATTATTCCATAATGTAGATAAGCTGAAAGACAAAAACAAACAAACAAAAAATGGTTTTTACTATAATGGAACTCCCCTCTCTAGGAACTAGGAAATCTGAAGAATTCTAAAACATACTATTGACGGATGATAGTACTTGAAATATTTAAGCTTCTTTTGTCATCTTTGGAGCATGAGGATCTCCTTCCTCTTTTTTTTTTTTTCCTCTCACAGAATTGGTCAGGTTGGAAGGGCCACAGTGAGTCACCTGGTTCAACCTCCCTTCTTAAGAAGGGTTGTCCGAAAGCACATGGCACAGAATTGCATCCAGGTGGTTCTTGAATACTGAGAGTGAGGGAGAGTGTACAACCTCTCTGGGCCATGTGTTTCAGTGTGTGGTCACCTGCACACTAAAGAAGTTCTTCCTCATATTCAGGTGGAACTTACTGTGCATTAGTTTCCACCTGTTGCCTCTTGTTGGCACCACCAAGAAGAGTCTGACTCCCTCTACTTGGCATTCTCCCTTTACATACTTATGTACATTAATGAGGTCCTTTCTCAGTCATATCTTCATGAGGCTGAGCAAACCCAGCTCCCTCAGCCTATCCTCATAACTGCTCCAGTCCCTTTATCATCTTTGTTGCCCTCCGCTGGTCCTGGAGTTCCATGTCTCTCTTGTACTGAGGAGCTTGGAATTCCCTTACATTGTTTTAACCTTTAAATAACATCAGAAAAGAAACTGATAACTTGATATTTGTTTTGTGGGTTTTCAAAATTTGCATTCATATAGTAGCTCTTATGCAATGTAAATATATTAGTATTAGAAAAGCTTCCAGGGGATATTTTTTTAATAAGAACAGATGGATTGTGAGGCATGTCAGAGGCAAGTGATTTCTGGATGCTGAAAATCATTAGAACAAAAGCACATCTACAGTCTGATCTAAGACTGTTCAAATTGATTTTTCTGTTGGCAGGTAAAAAAATATCGAATATGTAATAACAGTTTCAGGTTGAACACTAAAATGTTATTTGTTTGTTTTCCTGAGACACAAAAATGTGAAAATGATTTCTTTGTATCAAACATAGCATTCTATTAAAACTGGAGACATTTGTATACTTGTAACAGAAAAAATACTCATCTACTTAATAGTATTTCATTTTACTGAAACCCAGAAGTTACAGCATATGGAAACCCCAGGCTCAGTTCTTTCTTCTGCCTGAGACTTATATCTCCCAGCTTCTACAAGAATATTCTAGTCATCAGGATTCAAATTATTTTTAAGAGAGGAATGCATTTATTCTTGGCTCTCTTTCAAAACCAATCTGTGCTAATCGAGCTTTCTCACTGCATAAACACTTAAGAGTTTAATAGAAGTGATGGAGCTCCAGCAGGAAAAAAAGCAAGACAACCCATACCAGACTACTTCGTAGCACAAACTATAGCTTTCAGATGACAACTGTAGCCATGTGTTCAAATGTCTGGGCCAAATTCCATAGCTGATACACTTCTCTGACATCCTAAAAGTATTTCCTAACATGCAGATTAAGGCTGCTCTTAAAGGCTACTTTTTACACATGGCTTTCTCTGCCATTAAATTGAAAGTGTTTTACATTATTGATTAGTAAGAAATGGTAGGATTGAAAAATGACTTATCTTTCAACTCTATTCTCATCCCAGATGAAACCTTAATTGCTGAAACAAAAATCATGCTCACTTCAATTTGTTGGTAAATCAGGTCTTCACACACAGTGTTATTTTATGTCAAATTTGTGACAAACATTAAGAAAAATTGAGTGTGTAGCTGGAATATGTGTGACATTATAATTTAATGTCTATAGCATCGAGGCAATGTAGAAATTCTCTGTTTCAGAACAAAGTCACTGCAATAGGGCTTCCACAAATGTGATAGATTACATGGAAAAATTCCAGCATAGTTTTTTTTTGGTTTGTTTGTTTGTCTTTTTTAGAATCTACCCGGTTGGAAGAGACCTCAAAGATCATCGAGTCCAACCCTACCGTGGTTACTAGACCATGGCACTAAGTGCCACATCCAGTCTCATCTTGAAAACCTCCAGGGATGGTGAATCCACCTCCTCTCCAGGCAGCACATTCCAATGCCTGAGCACTCTCTCCGTAAAACATTATTTCCATATAAACAATCATCACTTAGGGAACTCTGAATTCCTCATATCCATGAGCAAGTGGCAACCTTTACATCTTCAAGCACCCCCCAACTATCTATGTTAGACAGTTCATTGTGCATTAAATATCAGAGATATTTTCATCTCATTGACAGGAGCAGTGTTGCACTAATCCTAAATAAATGCTTTCTCTTTAGAGAAGAAGAAGAGGAAAAATAGAGAAAAAAAAAGACAATAAAACGCCCTTTCCATTTCATTAATTTCAATCAAACAAGTTTTCTGATTCTTTCCAGTTGTTTATTATATTTCAAGGTTTTTGTTTTGTTTGGGGTTTTTTGGTTTATTATTTTGAATGAACATTGTCTGAGCAAGACACTTTTTTTTCACTGGTAGGGTGGTTAAGCATTGGAATAGGTTGCCCAGGAAAGTGGGCATCCCTGGAAGTTTTTAAGAGGCATCTGGACCTGGCACTGGAAGATATGGGTTAGGGTTTAGGGGTTACAGTGGAATTCCAGGTTAACTTTTGGACTTCATGAACTTAGAAGTCTCTTCCAGCCTTGATGATTCAATGATTCTAAGACACTGCTGCAATCAGAATTTCTGTCCTGATACTTTTGTGTTTGCAAAGCACTAAACTGGTTTCCAGTGCTGGTACAGTGGCCAAGACTGAAAATCTGGTTCACATTCTCAGCAAATTGGAGTTTGAAAAAGAGACCAGCTGCCCATGTATATAGCAAATATTCCCAACAGATGGCTGTGACACTTAGGCAGCTGGCTGCAAGAGCTTCAATGTACACTAGAAGACCTTTCCTACAATTTTAGATCACAGTTCTAGAAATTCATTCCTCCATAACTTTATGAAAATAAACCTTTTAAAATCAACAGGACCACTTATAACTGAAAGTACTGGTTCAGTGGGATCAGGCCAGTATATAGTAGTCCAATGCACTCTGTGTTATATGTTTTTGTTTTGATGTGTGCATGAGTGAAGAGGCCTATACACAAGTTGGCTAGAAAGCCATGACAGCTCACTGAATGCCATAAAGTAAATCTACTGAGTGATGACCAGCAGAAAACCATGACAATAACCTTATTGGAAATAGCAGCATCTTTCATTTAATTGAATGAAAGTGAATCAAAACAAATTACACCTTCAAATATCCTAAGATAAAATCTGCAATGTAATAGCAAATCCCAGTGATTGTTTCCTTAAAATTGCCTAGAAGTTTCTAAGTAGAATGCAATGAAAAACAGAAAAGGAAGAGAATGAATTTTTATATCTCATATTAGAGCTGATTTCCATTGCACTATAAGTTAAGTTACAGAGTAGCTGTAAGTTGTATAACAATAAGTAAAGTTACAGGGTGTTCACTATTGGTGTGGTTCTCATTTTGGTTTTGGCCTTTGTTTTATTATACCTCTTCTACAGTCAGGGAAAACATTGCATTTAGGATGACTAATAGAAGTTTCAGGAAAAATATAGGAACTTCTTGAGATATGGGAAAATGAGGGCAAATAAGTCTTCAAACTTGAAAAAAAATACCATGATAAAGCTTAATTTTCTTGGGATTTGCTAGTTCATAGAAAACAAGATTATGTATATTTATACCTGGTCCTCAACAATCTTACAGATGCTAGAAAGTGAAATCTCTATTTTCTCTGTATGTATGGAATTTACGTACTATTTACATGGTATTCTGTCAACATTTAGACAAATAGGAAAAAGTCAAGAAGTGTTGGAATTAGTTTTGTGAGAAGTTGCTCAGTCTCTTTCAAATTTTGGTGATGTGAACTTACTTGAAAAAACAGAAGTGGGCTGAGGGAATGTAAGAGATGATTCTACCTTTTCTGTTCTAAATTAATTCTGTATTGCTTGGCCAAGTTCCTAAGCCTACCTGAGTCTCAAATCCCCCTCTGTAAAAGGATAGCTGGTAATGCTTCCTTTGCACCTTCCTTCTCTCTCATGCCTACTTAGAACCTAAGCTTTTCAGACCAGGGAACATGTCTTACTGCAATCTCTCTGGGATCTCTTTGAAGGTTTCTAGAGCACTGGTACTCAATACATAGCAAATGTTACACCAAATAGGAATGAAAAGGATGAGTGTAAGCTCAAAGAATGCAGATCCCTTGATAACATCATTTGAGAAAACACTCCTAAAGAAGAGAGCCAGAAAGAAAGTATATAGGAAGGAATAGATAAAGAAAAAATGCCTGAGAAGCCCAGAAAGAATTAAGGTTCAGGCAATATGAATGATTTAGAGAACCTTTTTAATCCTCATGTCAGGGTCTACATAAAACTGATGCACACAAAATTATGAGGAAAAAGAAGCTGTGATTAACATTTCACAGTATCAACCTTTGTATTCTAACTATCAGAGGATAAAATTGCTATGTGACCTATTTGCTGGGCTGCAGGCAGATGATATGAGCAGCATGCTGAAGAGACATAGTTCTTCCTAAATGTGTACATCCATGTACTTATTCAGCTTCTTTTCAAGATACACAGAAACTGAATGGAAGCATTCCATAACAGTCTCAATTAAAAAAAAAAAAAAAAGAAACCAGCCAACCAATTAAAAATAAAAACCCACACAAGAAAGAAAACCAAAACCAAAAACCAAACCCCTCCCCCCCAAAACCCCAAACAAACAACAATCCACACAAAAATGCAATTGGCTAATTCCTGTTGTCCAACCACCACAATTTAATGAATGAATTCAAGCACAGTGAAGTACAGGGAAACAAAGAGCAGTTTTCAAGTGCTCTTTTGGAAGAGAATTTGTTTTGCATCTGTGCAGTTTCAAACCTGTCCTCTGAGGTTTGTTTACACCACATAAAACATGCAAGGATGCCTTGCAACAACGTCCATGACCTAGACCCCTCTTCTTCCTATTGTGCACTGACTACCAAATTACAGAAACATATCCCTTTAGTCTGAATCTGAGTTATTTCTGCAGCTATTGATAGCATTTATTACTCAAAGTGGCACGAAGAGTAGTGACTATTCAGCACACATGGATATATATCCCAGCTCAGCTAAAGGCTAAGGGTTAGGGTGCTGCACTAAGAAAAGTGTATGAGAATCAGCTTGCAGGTAGGAAGAGAGAAAACTCAGTTGTCCTATGCTATATCCCTCTGGATATATAGGAAATGAGAATGCAAATTCAGTTGAAGGATCTTAAAGCAAAAGAGGTATTGAGCTGCTCAGTGATTTCAGGACAGTCATTCATATACAAGGACTGATGAACCTCAAGAGTAAACTGAATTTAGCAGTAGAGTCTGAGGCAACTAGTATCTTGATATGTGTTTGTAAGACTATAGTCTTGGACTTCAACCAATAAATTTGATACAGTATCAGTTTAAGTGCCTTTATAAATCAGTATCTGTGGCAATGCAGCAGCATTTCCGTTAACAGGTGGTTTCTCTGTGATTCTCTCTGGTGACAAACCCATTTACTTTACATGTCAACCCTCTGGTGAAGCATTGGTTCACTGCACCATTTAAACCAGGTATCATCTCCAAAAACAAGGTTTGTATGCGCTGCTGCACAATTTCACAGTTACCTTGTTCTTTTGTGAAGTAAAACTTAACTTTTTTTTTTGTCTTGAAGTTTTATTCCTAAAGGAAATTCTGAAGAAGCACTGCTTTTATGACAAAACAAAGTTTGTCATTAATAGGACCGTATTATCAGACCAAAAAGTGTAAGGAATAAGGTCATCACAGACAGGTCTACTTTTCTATAACCAGCCCTAGTAAAAAAATATATATTTCCTCCTAAATGATTGCAACATGAAAGAAGTCTCCATTTAAGATGGCTTTCAGCAATTTGTGGAAACATCTGCTATCTGGGCCTCTAGGTACTCTCAAGTGCTGCTCATAAGGTTTTCAGAATGGATTATTTATAGTTTTCCTGAAAGTAGCACCATATAATCTCTCCTTCTGTAACATTTCCATCAATGACAGATTTTGTATGTGAGAAAACCAAATAATCATATCCACAATATTTGTAAGGGATAATCAGATACAGAAGTAAAAAAATTGGAGCTAGTCCAAACATTGCATTATTTTTTTAAAAATATGTAAATAATATCCTATTTTTCCCCCTAAAATATAGGAATAGCTAGGAAAATGTGTCTAGGTCTATGCAAAAGCCTTGAAATAAAACATTCTCTAATGTTGCTAAATGATGGAAGGATGCTCTGGTACCATGGAACTGATTTGCACCCCCTTCCCTGCTGAATGATAAGACTTCAGATGGAAATGATCTCCCTACTAGATCAGAAGTTGCCACTGCTCGTAATGTGGCTTAAGGGTATTTCTTGACTTCCACAGGACACTGTATTACACTGAAACCTGCTGATAAAAATGACCTCTAGTTGATCCTCAGAGAAGCTTTACTAAATTACATAACAGAAATGTTTGTCTGCAGATTATGA
>NW_008669682.1:186038-187440 GCF_000695815.1 Acanthisitta chloris
TCTGTATAATTTATTTTTAATTTTCCTCTTCTTTAGTTGCACCAGAAATACAAGTAGTGCTGTGGGTAATGAAGGGACATCAGCAAGAAATGAGATTTAAACAATTTGAGAATGAAGAAACTGGGTTGAATAGGCAAACTGCAATATGGTATTATCATCTTGTGGGGATGGCATAAAAAAATAGATGAAGGAAGTTAGCTTACTTCCTTTTTTTGGTCTATTTCCATGCAAACTATCATATTTAGATATACATCTTAAATCACAGGTGGTTTGTCTCGGTTTACATTTTTCACATCAAATAAGAAATCTATCAGTAAAGACGTTAAAAATTTGTCTAGTATACCCAGATACACTCGGATTATGAGTAGCTGAAGCGTATTTTATTTGCTTCCCACTTTGATCACTGCAAAAAGATTTTAACCTGTAATTTTCTAAAGGAAAAAAAGGGTCAACTGTATCGTTATTGTATTTTGTGTTGGCTTGTAGGCAATTTTGTAATTGCCCTTTCCATAAAACTTTGAAGTATTTCAAAGTGTCTAACAACTCAGATCACACTGACTGTAACATACCATCAAAGCAGAGAGGTGTGGAGTGTAATAAGATAAGAGACATGATATGTCATATCTATCAGGTCACATAAAAGCTAATACTTAGATATTAATGTAATATATCCTAATGGTGTCTTTGTGCCAGAATGGTGCTACAAAATGTACATATATTTTGATAGCAGCAGGAAAAAAAAGGAGAAAAATCAAAGTTTTAAGGAGGCAATAATTTAAGAAATTATAATTGTTTAAATATCTATGTATATATTATATATGTGCATGTCTGTATACCTATATATAAAGAACTGTTGTCATACATAAATCAGTTGTCACCTGGGAAAATAAAAGAAAATAAGGTTAATCTGTGCTTTCAAATGTTAAGAAGATATTTGTGATACCTTTAGGGATTGTACATGTACCTTGCATGCCTCCAAGTAGGCTCGATTTCAAAATTCCTTCAAAATGAAAACTGGCTATTTAATTCTCCAACTTATTAAAAGCAGCTACTAATTTATGTTGAGAACAGAACAATCCATCAGTGAAATGCCCTATGTGGTAAGGACATAATACACAGGAATAACTGCACCTAGCTAATGGCTTATGACTGTACAGGAAAAGGTCTTCAATCTGGTTTTGAAGAGATCAAATGGTAGAAAATTTGTCACAAGCTAATTTAGCCCAACATATAGCCAAATTGATATATATATATATCAGTATATCACACAATTTTCTGTTTATTTCATTTTTGTCTATACAATTGAAGAATCTTCTAGCACTCAATGACTTCTCCCTACATAAACATATTTTCAACTCCCTTTCTTTGAATCTCTTCTGTTTTTTTCTCCATAATAAAATTC
>NW_008669682.1:187470-202238 GCF_000695815.1 Acanthisitta chloris
CATTGTGATTTTCCTTTCTGAATAGCAGAATAATAGTTAGTGCCCCTATTCAGCTACATATTTATTGCTGACACACCATTCACCTTGTTTGCAAAGTTGTGGTGAGCTGCAATGGAGAATTTTTTAAAATTTAATATACTTAGCTTCACCTGAGGCAATATTGCAGGATCCTTCTCGGAGTGAGGTGACAATACCAATAACCATTAGGATGGATGCACTTGCAGTTTGTGTATCTCCAAGAAAGTCTTACCAGATGCTGAATTTCTGTGAGTAGTTCTGAAATGTTTTAGCTGTTGTCTGTTGTAACACAAAGAATATGAAGTCCTGATGGTATAGAAGTATTGCAAATACACCTTGAATTTTATTTGTCGCCTTAAGAGTAAAACCAGACTGGATGCAAAACTCACTAAAATCTCTCAGAAATGGAAATTTTTCTAATAACTTGAAAGAAATTGTCCCAGGTCTTAGATCCCTCTTGTCAAGTGCTTGTATCTGGATGCTGAAAAAAGATCTGAGAAATCCCTTTTTCAGAACCTAGCCTAAAATAAGCTGCCAGCTTCCACTTGCATCCACTTCACAAATGCAATACAAAATGTAAGAGTATCTATTGGTGGCTGCACATGTCCAAAACTGTCTTTGATTGTGAGAAAACTGCCAAAAAATATTATGTTATAGCAAGGAGTATTCAAAAATGTGATACTCTTACAACAATGCAAGAAATACATAGAAAATATAGGCTTCATTTTGTGTTTCAAAAATACACAGACATGGTAGTTGCCAGAGTATTTCAGGGCTGGCTGGTTGAGGGAATAAAGGAAAGATTTTCAGTGTTGAGTACAACTCCTTCAAGCAAAGTTGAGTATGGATGTTTTTCATTACTCAGAAGTGCAAAAAATCTCCAGAATTACACAAAATTTGTCTGTAATGCTTCAACAAGCCATTGTCTTTTCATCTGAATGTGTTTCCCTGCCTGCCTGTCTGCTGAAGCTTTCCTCATTTGACATAACATGCTTCAAAATAAAAAGCAGCTCAAAGTTGTGTAGAGTATCACTAAAAATGCCATCCTAAAATAGCACGAACTTACTGCAGTTCAAGCTGTAGAACAAAATGCTACAAGCATCAAGGTGCTAATTACTGATATTTAACACCTAGAAGTCAGTCTTCAAGCCAAGAAAACTTGTATGCATCTGGTAAACTATTTGCTTATACAACAATGGTTTCTAGAACTGCTATGTGCTTTTGTAGGCAATTATGCAACCTTTGTGTGCAAACACATAAAATATAGTCACATGCTTTGCCTGTATGCTATCGTGATCTATAATTCCAAAATTTTGCTCTTAAAAAGAGGCTTTTGAATTCTTTTGGGGTTTTATCTAAGATTGTGGTTCCATGTTTTCAATTCTTTGCTTTGCAATGTGACTCAGTACTGCATTCAGAGGATTCTCACATGAATGTATCCAGAATAGATAGAAAGACAAAATTATGTCATAAAGTTTGCAGGAAAACAGGAAGACTTAGATACCTATACAAGTATAAATAAGCAGAGTTAAATTAAGATACTTACAAAATCCAGTAACATTTATTTCCATCATGATGAAATTGAAGTCTAATTTCACCTGAACTATCTACAAATGTCTTACATTTTTCTCAAATATATATTAAAATCTTTTACTAAATAGTTTCTTCAAGTAATTGAGGTGGGAGATAAGAATTCAAATTGACATTGCAGTGAATGCTTCTTACTTGACATAAGCAGCAGAAAATTCACACACACTGCACAGAAAATACGTTTTGAAAAATTAACTTTGCTCTCCTATAGAGACCTCAGGCATGTGAGTGATAGATTCTGGAGCTAAATTAACTTGCTAGATTATTTACAGGAGCCAAGCACATACTAAATTCATTAATAATTTTGGGGAATAATTTTTCAAAACAGCCACAATATACTAACTTCTACATCTGTTTAATGGTATATGGTTTTCCAGTTGCCACATCTGTCTTCTAACTGCCCGAATTTCATAGTGTCATAGGAGCACAGAGGGACACCAAAGCCTGATCAAACAAATGCATGCTAAAAGGAGAGTTTCACATTATCTAATTTTAAGAAGTTTGTTTTGGTGTGCAAGGTACAAGGCCTGTTTGTTGATACAATACAACTCTTTGGAAAAGACTTTTTCATTTAGGACTGAATGAAGTGAACTAAGATACAGGATCTTTCTCAGAATCACTTTTTAAGGAGCTATATTTTTTCACCAGGTAAGAACATGGTGTAGCACGACAAGTATCTTAACTGGGACACATAAGAAATTTCTTCCAAATTAGGCAGCATGAGCAGTTCCTAATATATGCAATCATCCTTAGTTTGGATGAAGACAGAGGACTGAGAGGACATTAGCAATTTTTTAAAGTCTGAGACTGTTAAATTCATTATTATATCACAGATATGAAATCATGGCACAGTCCAGGAAGCAGAACATAATCTCTAATTTTCTCTGTCCAGAAGCCCGAAGATTCTCCAGACACAGGGAAAAGTCATGCAGAAATGTGAACTGAGGATGTGAGGTAGGGAAAAGGGAAGGACATCTGTTTGGATTTTAGCAAGATCAAAAAGCAGACAATGTGAATGCTTTATATCTGAGAGATCCTTTGGGCAGCAAATAAACAGGGAATTTTGGTGGACCTTATAAGAAAGTCTGGATTTATAAAGGCAAATTGGTGGTATTGCTAGATGGTAGGTATGCAAGCCTATATTAGCTGTTTTCCACAAACTTTAGTACTAGTTTAACTGGAAAACTCTAGGTCTTTTGTTGGAAAACACTCAATTGACTCAAATACTGAATGAAATGTGTGATCTCAAAGTATTGCTACATTACAACAAATCAGAATGCAGTGAATTTAAGGGATAAATTACATATTCTCTCTGCAGATTACTTGTATAGAAAGTGATGTTATTTTTTATCATATGTATATTTTGACTAAACTGTTTTCTGTGAAGAAAATACGATTTACAACCCCAGATTTGATACTATATATCATATAGCTAACTCTAAATAAACTATCAGTCTTACCAAGTTGTTGATTTCTCATAATGACTATTCACTGAAAAAATTCTGGGAAACGCCATTGAAGTCCTATAGAAATAAATTAATTTTGAGGGGACATTTGCGAAGAAAAAAATCCCCAAACAGACTCCTTGTAGCTTCAAATCCAGTGCCAGAGACATTTATCCCCTATCATACCCCAAAATTATTTTTTTTATACAATATAAAAATGACAAAGTAATTTGTTACGTTTTCTAGTCTGAGTGTAAAGAGAGCAGTGGTAAACACCAAGCACTTTATCAGAAAGATGTGTTAGGTGATCAAACAGAGCTGTTACATTTCTAAGTTTTTTAATTTTACATCTTCCTATAACGTAGGCTCCTCTTGTTTACACTGCAAAGCTCCAAATAATAGTTTTACAATTCAAGTGGTGACCAATATGATAATGGGGCAGTTTGCATCACAGGTTAGGAGTACTTCAGCAAATTTGAACAACATAGTAAATATCTTGTTTCAGTAATAACACATGCAGACTTAGATATATCAGTCTTTTAAGTGAATAATACAATAAAACCCATAAATAACTATGCTCTCAGTGAACTATGTTCTTGCAGAAAAGAAATAAGATGCCATGTTTTAATGGCAATATTTAATACCAAACTCAGAAGCAGTAATGTCTGTCAAAACTGGAATTTTTTATTTGTACTTTTCTACTCAAGGTGCCCTTTATGTTCAGTACAAAAGTGAAATATGTGATATATTGACTTCTCTCAGCTATCAAACAGCTTCAGAAAACAAAAAGTGTCTGGATATAGAAAGCAAGGAGGAATTCCTTTGCACTTTCAAAGAGCTTTCAGAGAGAGTTCAGAAGAAGATGGCATCAGCAAGAGTACCTAAATGAATTTATGGAATAAAAGGAAATAGCTAGGTCATTTTTAAAGACACATTTAAAGAGGATTTCTGAAATTAAATAAAAATAGAAGTTCTGACACTGGTCCCACCACATTTTCTCTGTAAAGAAAAAAATAACAATTTTATCAGCATTTGTCCAGGAAAAGTCTATTTTTTCTTAGTGACAGTGTCTCCTTGTGGTATTAAGAATAAGAGAAAAATTTATTATAGTCAAGAGGACATTGTTGGCAAATTTGGGAAAAACACACTAGTTTGTGCCTATCTTAACTGAATGCAGTGGGATTTTCTCCATTGATTTTTTATGTAATAGGATTAAGACTTCAGTTTTATCAACTTATTAATATTTAGGAGATTGATTCTGAATACTGCTCTTATGCAAGCAGCGGCCACATCTCTAGGGGATTATGCAGAAGATGACCACCAAATATATATTTAAAATCAATAAACCACTTTTGTTGATGTTGCTTCCCTTCATTGTTTATTCAATGGGAAACCATCCAATTAGGGAAAAAAAAGCCAAATCAAGCCAAAACAAACCAAAACCCAAACAGGAAGAAAAGCAATTTTTTCCCTGATGTGCATGCAGTAAAAATTTTACAGTATGGTACGTTTCAAGTACAGACTTGAAAAGCACTGCATAGTGATTTGAAGTAAAAATCAAGCTCACTTTTGTAGTTTTAATTTCCCAGACTGAGAGAAGTGTAAATGCAATGAAGAACATGTCTGAAATGCACTAATAAATATGATGTTTGTGGCTATTTAAAGCATCATTTATGCTATGTTATTATTTAAAACAAGGATAAGAAACCAATAATATTTTTTTGAATGGTTCTGGTCAAGGTTCAGTACTTAAGTGGCAAAAAATGCATTTTGCAGCTTATGATATACTGGGAAAAAGCATCTTATTTATTTTTTTCTGCAAGACATTCATTTGATAGCTGAGTGAAGTTTCCAGGATTTAGGCACAGTCACCCATGTCCTACCTGTCCTTTCTGTGCTTCCATGTGCTATTTAAAGTCCCCTTAAAAAGTATCATCTTCTCCCCCCACCCATGTCCCCATTCTCCTAACTGCATTCAACTTCATTGCTCAGGCTAGAATATTCTTTGTAAACTGAAGATAAATCTTTATTTTGATTCCAGTCAAATTCTTCATTCATTTTTTAGAATGACATTTTGGATCACTGAGTTCACTGAGGACATCTAAGATCTCACTGCTTCAGAGCTGGGACATGATCCATTGCAATCATTGCCTGCAGCATTGCATGGGATTCTTGTAAACCCAAGCAAAGGACCTGGCACTTGACCTTGTTGAACCTCATGCTGTTGATCTCAGCCCATCTGATCCCTCTGATCTGTCCAGATCCCTTTGTAGAGCCTTCCTGCACTCCAGCAGATGAACACTCCCATACAACATGGTGTCATCTGTGAATGACTGAGGGTGCACTTGATCCATTCATCCTCATTCTCCATGAAGATAGTAAACAGTGCTGACCCAAATACTGAGCCCTGGGGAACACCAACAGTGTCTGCCTGCCAAGTAATGGTGGCACCATTCACAACCACTCTCTGGGCCTGACCATCCAGTCAGTTTTTAGCACAATGAGAAGTGCACCATAGGCTCTCAGTTTCTGCAGGAGAATGCTGTGGGAGCCAGTATTGAAGGCTTCATTAAAGTCCAGGCAGACAACACCCACAGCCTTTCCCTCACCCACTCAGTAGGTCACCTTGTCACAAAGGGATATCAGGTTGGTCAAGAAGGATCTGCCTTTCCTAAAACCATGCTGGTTCAGCGTCATCTCCTGGTTGTCCTGCATGCAATGTGTGATGGCACACAAGATGATCTGCTCCACAAAGGCACTAAAGTCAGGCTGACAGGCCTGTAGTTACCTGGGTCCTTCTCACTCTTGTAGATGGACATCACGTTGGTTAACCTCCAGTCATCTGGAACCTGCCTGCTTAGCCAGGACTGCTCATTAATGATGGAGAATGGCTTGGCAAGCTCTTCTGAATAAGCAATGACAAAATGATGCCTTTTGTATTATCATTATGTTTCACCTTGCCTTGAAATATGTCCAAATTTGTTGAATTAATTAATCTTTAAAAGAATTTTACATTACACATCTTGGATTACATAGAGTTAGATTAACTAATTCTCCCATGAATCAGTCTGAAATAAACATTCCTTCAGAAAGCCAAGAGGTGGCACCTCCACTACCACACACAGACATTTTAAGACTGTTTCATCCCCAGGAAGTGAGAACTTAAGGGACTCTCCTTAGAATTGCCCATTTTAGCTTCTCTATAACCATCTGGGAATTAATCTCCCTGATAATGAGGTCTGAGGTGGTCCTCTCATTCTCTCACTGAGTCTTGTGGATGTTTTCACAGTGAAGAGGAAGAGAACATAAAAAGATAAAGGGAAAGTCACATATGCAAAAGAGAAATTATAGTGGCCCCACTCATAGACACGTATCAGCATCTTGCAGCCCTATTCATTGCAGGCCTTGGAGAAAATATTGTGTATTGGTCCATGATTTCAGGAAAAAAAAGGAAAATAATTTTGTGTGTGTCTGATTTCATGTATGAGATGGATGGAACATCATGGCCTGATCGTTTTCATGACAGTATTGCCCTGGAGATCAGCAAGTTACCTAAATCAAAGATTTTTAGAAATGCTTACTATTTTTCTTCTTGTTTTCTGGATTAGCAATTTTGGTTTCAGTAATAAGCATTGACAACAGATATGTGAAATGGTCACTCCTATAATATTATCATTATTTTCCAAGAAAAAACCCAACACCGTTAGTGGTGGTTTTGTTCTAATATTTAATATTTCAAGAATAGTTTTTTAAGCAGTGAATTATCTGTTTCATTCATCGCTAATGGAAACAATTAACATCCTTAGATAACAATTTGACACAATCTAAGAAAGCTGCACTGCACCTCTTCAGTGATAACAGAGGGCAGTGAGATGACAAGCTTAGACTAAGCATACAAGTGTTAGGTAGATATTGTAAGACAGAATAATACAGCAGTGATTAATAATTTTGGAAAATCATTAGAATAAAATCATTGCTGTAAAAACATTTTTGCTTACGATGATGTCTAATTTTCTGTATAAAAAGTATCACTCTAACAAAGACCCTGAAAAGAAAAATATTTTAGAGCTTTTAAATAAGTAAGATACTGCACTAAAATATTACTACCTCCCCAAAAAAATACCAATGGAAATTTTATATTTGCCCAGGAATTCTGGGAATAATTGAGAACACTGAAAATGTGAATCCTAATGACTTGTAGAAAAACTGAGGATACAACTGTAATTAGGTAGCTTATTGTAATGTTTAGGTACAGATAAATTTTGTTTTCCGAATATTTGAAAAAACAAGGTTAAAATTCACTACCAGAATTCTTGTGTACTTTGGTGTGGAATTAAAGTCTCAATCAGGGAATATTAAAAAAAAAGCACAATTGCTGAAACGTAACATTTGAAAATGTGTCTCTGGTACTGTGACTTCCCCATGCAGGTTCAGAGACCTTCTTTGAAGGTGCAGTGACTCCACATGCAAAACATGGTTTGACTTTGTGATAAAATAAAAAAGCTGCTGCCCAGCCAGTGGCAGAACAAAGCACATTCTATTTTTCCAATACATGCTGCTGAGCAGGGCCACTATGCACATTCATCAAATAAACATTTTAAATCATCTTTTAAAAGACACAAATACCATTCCTAATTAAGAACTGCCACATTTGTTGTGGTAAATTAAGGTTTGGAATCAGCTTAGATATTCAGTGATATGAAAACATGACAGGATTCCTATATATACCAGTCTGGGTGAGCTAATCAGTGGTTTTCCCTTTCCTTACCCTGCTGAGATTGATGTCATCTGTTTCATTTGAACTCCTCTCTGACATATGCCTTTTGCTTGTTACCAGGCAACCAGCATCATCGAGAAAGCTAAACATGTGCATCAACTATTATTCACATCAATGCTTTATTTCAGAGCACCTCAAAACATCTTCGCCAATTCACAAGTTTGATTTCCCAGTCTGCAGTCCCTGAGGAACGTCTTCACATCACTAAGTTCAGGAGGAAATGGGGCTGAGTTTCTTTGAGCAAATAAAATCCTCTGAAAATGTTATTGAAAACACAAACAGCTCTAGAATTCTAAGGTCTTTGGTGTGTGTTCTTTTTTCTTAAACACAATAAACAAAACCTTAACATTCACTATTCATTTAGACCTCTTCAGGAAATCTGTAATGAAGCAGCACAGCTGAAGTATACATAAAGATTTATACTGTTTCTCACAAGGATAAGTAATTTTCTAATGGTTCTGTAGAGGTTGTGAGAAGAAAAGTGTGAAGAGTAGCATTAATATTGGGCTATTAAGAAATGCATAAATAGAGCCTGAAGCAATAAGCTGAATCTGTCATGGCATTCACAGCATTTTTTCAGGTGAAAGAATGAAAGCATAAATTAAATCACCATGCAGTTTAATAACACTCTAATATCCTTTTCTGTAAATCCAGTGGCATATACTGAAGGTGATTGTGATGTCTGGAGATTGGTTTGGAAAGGTCTTTGTATAGGTCAAATGGCTCCCACTATGAAGCTTGCCAATTTTGTTTACTGTTATTTCTGATAAGAAGTGGCTATCATGATAATTGGCACAAAATTTGACAGGATTCCTGCTTCAGAAAAATTGCATAGTAAACCCACCAAAGGATACACAGAGAAATATATGAAAAAAGGTGCATAAAAAAATGAAATTAGCAGCCATGGCACCTTGCCAATATACATTTTTATAGTCCAATGATTTTATAAAAATGAGAAACAGAGCTTTAGACAAACCATAGTCCTTTGAAATGGAAGAGCTGACAAATATATCAACAATTTTGATATATGTGCAGTCCTTTCTGATCTGAAGCTATTGGGGTAACGTTACAACTCCATTCTCGCTGTGTGAGTGGGATCTGTTAATCATCTCATATTAGGAGAAGAGTAGTTTCATGGAATATTTACACTAAGAAATAAAACCTTTCCTAACTGGAAATGTTATTTCTACTATAGATTTATTGGCCCTATACTGAGCCCTGGTGAGACCTCATCTGGAATATTGTGTCTAATTCTTGGCTCCTCAGCACAAGAGAGACATGGAGCTCCTGGAGTGGGTCCAGAGGAGGGCAATGAAGATGGATAGAGGACTGGAATGAAGATGGATAGAGGATGGATAGAGGACTTCCTCACTTATGAGGAAAGGCTGAGGGAGCTGGGCCTGTTTAGCCTGGAGAAGACTTAGGCAGGATGTCATTGATGTATATAAGTATAGCAAGTGAAGATGCCAAGAGGATGAAGGTTCTTCTTGGTAGTCCCAAGCAATAGGATGAGAGGAAGTGGGCAGAAACTGGAACATGGTAAGTTCCACCTGAACATGAGAAATAACAACTTTACTGTGTGGGTGACTGAGCACTGGAACAGATTTCCCAGAGAGGTTGTGGAATCTCCTTCTATGGAGATATTCTGAAGATATGGAGACACAATCCTGAATAACGTGCTCTAGAAGACCTTGTTAGAACAGGGAGGTTGGACTATATGACCTCAAGTGGACCCTTCCAATCTTGTCCATTCTGTGATTCTGTGGTTTGTGTCTTGGGTGCAATTTCTTTAAGTTTATCTCTGTATTTATGGGTGGGTTTTTTCAATTGCATTATTTTATATGTAAAATCCATGGAAATTGGAGATGTTTTCTCCTAGATTTCTAATGTCAGAGAGAGTTCATCAGTAAAAACTATAGTCCAATACTAGCTTAGTACATATTAAGTTGGAATAAAAGATTAAAGGATTTGGAGGTTTATTTACCAGCTATGCTCCACACAAGTGAGGATTTGGTCTTCATACAGCTATGGTCATATCAAATAGTAATTTCATTTTTTTTTTAACCTGAATCCTTTTATGAAGATGGGATTACTTACATTGGACAAACATTTCACTACTAATAACTTTCTAAGATTTTGAAAAGAAAAATGTTCATTAGAGTATGAATAAGATTATTTCCTGGCAGAATCTGAGTCCAAATATTATGTTTGGATACACACACACATTCATATATACAAACATATGCCCACACATGTAGTCCTAGATATGTACATTAACATATATTCCCCTCTCAATATGATAATTCTCTATGGGAATGTCATTAACTAACTCATGAGCCAGCCCTTTAATTTTGGCCTTAGTGATTAATTTCTTGTGAACACAAACTTATCATGCCTTTTGGAGAAGTTTAAAAGTTTAGAGATCTCAGGACTGCAAGATAAGCCCCAGAAGCTACAAATATAGATAAATACTTCAGTTCAAGCCTCAATGACTGTCAAAATCTTATTTTACATGTTCACATTTCATTAAGATACTGTACCAATTAAGAGCAGTGCTGTTCTGCAGAGGTTGTTGGAGCTAATTTGTGTGAAGATGAATCCTGGCACAGAACTGACATTGGAGGGCCTGGATGGGTCTTTTGAACCTGAGTTTTAATTTTGTGTATTTTGTTTGACGTCAAAATGAAAATTTAATTCATGGGATAAAAAATATTCAGTGGCCACAGAGTTTGTGATAACTCATGGTGAGGAAGCCAATATAAGCTCATAACCAGCTAGTAGGAGTTCTCAGTTTGCTTAATTGTTAAGAATAGTTCATTAGCAATCAATTTGTGCCTGTTGTAATTGTGGAGACAGTTCAAACATGTTTTATCTTGCCCTGAGTCACACAGTTTTCAGCAGCTGTATCATCCAAATGTAGTTCTGTATTTGTGAATATATCTGTTGATTTTTTCCTGAAAGAAAAATCATAGATTGTGTATGGAAGTATCCCTGATAGATAAGGAAAACTAGGAACCAAACAGAGAAAACAAAACCATTATAAAATTATAAAGCATGTATTATCTTGCAGTCAATAGAAAAAAAAAATAAATCTAAAACTAAATGAACTGAAAACAAAATTTGAAATTAAAAATTAGATATCTTTCCTCCCTGGCACTGAGTTCAGGCTGATAGGCCTGTGTTGACCTGGATCCTCCTAGGGGCCTTTCCTGTATATGGATGTAATATTTGCTGACTTCCAGTCAACTGGAAAATCCCTGGTTAGCCAGAGCTGCTGGTAAATGATGATAAGTGGCTTGGTGTGCACTTCCATCAGCTCTCTCAGTATCCTCAGGCAGATCCCATCCTGCCCCCACAGACTTGTGTTGTAGTAGGTCACTGACCATTTTCATCTGAATTATGGAGACTTCTGCTCCCTGTTTATACTGGTAGTTGCTGGTCAAAACTGGCCCTGAGACTACCCAAGACTTTACATTTTACCCCTCCTAATCTGATTTCCCAAATTAGCAAAAATAGCCATTTAAGATAATTTATGTCAGTCCTGCAATCCCTTTCACAACTGTTACGGCTTCACTTGAAGTTGTAACTAGTATTTGAATCATTATTTTCATAAAGAGAGGGAAATGTATGCAGTAAAATCACGTTTTATTCCAGAAGGTGTGGAGTGCCCCATTTCTCAGTTTTAACTTGCAGTCTGAAATAAGGGGTATAAAGAAGTATCAGGTCACCGGTGTAGGCAGTGCTACATTTTTAATGAAAGACTGGAAATGATGGCCCAGCTGTTACCATGGTCAATATAACAACAGGTGTCAATCCATGCCTGAAAATCATGGGTACAGGTTGTATAAGATGTATAAATTGCTCTGGCATCATAACAATGTTCTGTAAATGACAGCTTAGGAACACAGACATGAATATATTGAGACAGTCAAGATTTTTAAAACTATTGGATGTATAAGGATACCAACACATTCATACCTACCTTCTTGAAAATGCATAGGAACAGATACTAAGTCATGAATTGAAACCAACATGGTTTGCTTTTTTTTTTTTGAGAATCCCACTGAGTACCCTTCTGTATTCTCACGCAAAGAGCCTCTGCTGAATATTTGTTCCATAGCAAAATTCAGAGTGGCTTTGTGATGAGATACTGGTGCATTTGGAGGCTGGTTGACACCTCAGTGTGAGGAGCCAGTGCTGGCCACTGTCTCCCAGTATCCAGCACTCCCAGCAGTGGGCTAAGCCAGCCCTGGGCAGGAGCCTCTTTAGCAGAGCACAGAGGGTTCAGAGCCTTTTGCAGACCATCACTGCAGAAATTATCACTCCTTCCCAGGAAGGCTTGAGAAATTAAGAGCTCCAGCACATCTGTACATTCTCATTTGTTTCTTTCAGGGTATCTGGAACATGCCACTTTTGGTACAAGGAGCACATGAGGAAATAAATGGATTTGGGAACTGTTCAAAATACAAATGGTATTTTTTTCTCAGCTAATTATTTTCATACTACATATGGAAGGGTGAATCTTCCTCTTTTTTCACTAGAAAAGACACAATTTATAATATATTCCAGGCAAATCCAAGTATTTAAAAATAACTTTAATTGTCCTTTCTAAAGCTGAAGGTAGTCTAATGTGTTATTGATGAATTTTTAAAGTGGATGTTATTAGGAATTTTACATAAGAAATAAAAATGCATTCATTGTTTTACAATTTTGAGAAGGCTTTGGTTGTTTTAATTAAAAATATACAGTATCTTAGGAGGAGAGCAATCTGATTGACCTTTTATCACCCTTTTGAAGCTCCACAGATATTTCATAAATTATTTTATTTTATTAGTAATGAATAGAAGGGTCTAGTTTAGCATGAAATGGAATAGATGTATATTGGGGCTTCTCTTTCCTTTTTTTTTTGTTTTAATTTATAGTATAAATATAATTTATATATAATTTCTGAATTATGTGTTCCTAATACATATCTCCTGTGTCTCATTCTTGATGTGACAGCACTAAGCATTGCACCATCATTTTGCTAAAAGAGAAGATGCATATGAAGATATGATATAGACCCACACAATCTACAGCTTCAGGCACCTGTGGGTTGTATGGCTCACTTTATTTGCTGCTTTGTAAGCATGAACAATCACAGCTGACAAGGACTGTAGAAAGTTCATAAGTAAAACTGCTTTTCACATGTTATTTTAACATTATGTTTTGTGCTTTTATTAAGTATGTCTTTTACACTTAGAATGCCTACTCTTAAATAGAAGAGTTTATTGCCCCAAATTTTAAGTTAATTTTTACTAAAAGGCTTAATGTTTATTGAGAAATAAAGCTTCATTGTCCAAATAGAGCTAAGAGTCTGATTAACAGGCTAATTACTTCAGTAATATTTGGCACTGAGATTAGCAATGTAATAGGACAAAATACTTAAGGAAAACATGTAAAACATACCATACTAAGCCTGTACCTACACAACTCACTTGTGCACCTGTAAACTAGTTTTAGCAGCTGCAAATCAAGACATTTCCTTTAATAATCATCCTTTACATAATTTATTCAATTTGCTTTATATTATCATTGTATTAGTAATATAATAATTTATTTTAAAAGTTATTATCAGGAACTTCTGAGACTCCTATGACTTTCTCATAAGGGATGAAAGAGTTCTGCTGGGTGAAACATAAACAACCATAGAAAGACACTCTTTACTCTGTCTTTGGAAATGTTACCTCTGATCAGTGTTGTGGGTTAGCAATATTTAGTAGTTTTCAGAAATACAAAGTATAATGAACTTAAGGGGAAAAAAAAGATTCAGACATGATATGCAGAGTGTAAAATACTTTTTCTTAGTTTTGCAATTTACTTGTAAAGTTGCTGTATGCCTCAGAGGAAGCTGATATTGTACTTCATTAACAATCCTTCCACAACCCCATACTTATTATCTTGAACATTTCTTTGCCAAAAATGCAAGCATTCAGGCTGTGAAACTTTTATTATATGCTTTTCAAAAATATATACAATATCTCAGGTTTTATTACATGCTTTACAAGCCTTGAAGAACTTTTATTATACGCTTTTCAAAAGTAAATACAATATCTCAGATTTTATTACATGCTTTACAAGCCTTGAATATATTTTAAAAAGTATTTTCTAGCTATTTTATCTCATAATCAAGCAGTTATTAAATTAATTCCAGGCTAGCTAGCTTTACTAAAGTACTGTATACTAAAAAATAATAAAGTTTTGTTTAAAAGTGAGGCAAATTGTTTTCTGCTAAGGCTCTGAAACTAAGCCTTTAACTACCTAAGGTTATTCTTCATGAGACTTCACAATCTTTTAGAATATCAAACTAGATTTGAGAAAACAAATGTGCCCATGCCTATTTCCTGTCTCTTGAGGGAGGTCAGGTTTGCAACAAACAGAAATTAGCTAACTCTAAATTTACATCACATTGCAAAGTTGGAAATAATATCCTTTCTTTCAACAACTGAACATGCTGTACAATTGAGTATGAATATTATTTAGGAATAGTCATGACCCAACTTGCCAAATTCTGCATCGAACTAATTATTGTAAAAGAATAAAAACCACTTCAATTCTGTCAGTTTTAAAAGAAATGCTCATAATACTTCACAGTAAATAAGAAACAACAAAAACAGTAATTAACTTTCCTGGCCCAAGGCCATGATTTTAATTAATAAATGATAAATATCTCAAAAAATATCTTTTTGAATAATTGAACTGTCTAGTCATTGGCATGGCAATTTGAAGTTAGTGACAGAAACTGCATTTAAGTAACTCAGTCCAGCTCAGCCCACACCAAACTACCACAAGCTCAGTGAAAGAGCTGCTTTAAGAACACTGACATTCTTTGAAAATCAGTATTTTGATATCCAGTTTTCATTTTCTTTGGCACTGTAAAAATGTATGAGCTAAAGTCT
>NW_008669683.1:0-1926 GCF_000695815.1 Acanthisitta chloris
CAGACTGAAATTAAAGCTGGAAACATATTTGCATATACTTGAATTTACATTTTGATAATACATATGTATATATATTATTTACTGCAGGACAATCACTCCCCTATAAAATAAAATCCAATCCACTTTCTTAGTGGCTTTATGGTTCATCATATAAAATCTGAATGCTTCATGAATATTTTGTATTGACAAACCAGAAGGTGAATGTGCCTATTTTATAGGCAGGGGACCTGATCCAGAAGACTAGATTCTATTAAATTTGTCTCCTAATTTGTGATTCTTAGGACTTGAATTTTGATATTTTAGGTTAAATTAAACTCCTTCACACTGAATTCAGATATTGCCAAGATTTACGAGAGTTTTGAAAAACCTGGGCTGAGGATCAGTTTAACTCAGAAGCATTTCCAAATTGCTGTAGATTATCTTGCTTCTTTTCTTGGATGCTGTTCATAGGTACATGGAGTGAAGCAGGAAAGCTATGGTAGAATACTACAGTAAAGAAGCTAGAACTCCCTAACCGGGAAATAGGAAGGTAGCAGATGATGAATCATGAGACAACTGTTATAAAGGAAAGTTTTTCAAGGTGGTGGAGATGGAGGTCAGAGCAATGCTTCTTATTTCACTAAGGAATTTTAAAAAACAGCAAAATTCAGGTGCATTTGGAGGTGCCTGTTTTGGGAGGTGGGGATGGGAGTAGTTAGATGGGAAATATGCATACGAGTGAGCTGTTCTACTGCAGTTGAAAAACTGTCATGATAAGTAGATGTGAGTAAACATTTGTCAGATGGAGGATTCATAATATTTTGAACGTGTTGGACTGGGGAAAATAAGAGAAAATAATAGAAAATAATAGAAAAGCTCTGTGTATTTTGCTACCAGCTTAGTTATCCTGTATTAATTTCCCTTTGCGAACTTAGTATTCAAAAAGTGAGAGTTCAGTTTAAATTTGAAATAATCTTTTTTGAATTGAAAAAAAAGTCTTTTGTTAGAGCTGCCACTGCAGCATAATTTATCCTGTATTTATTACGATGCACATTCAGTCACTTTTCATCTTTTATTTCCGAGGGTTAATTAACGTTTTAAAGTCTTTTGTATACTTACTCCCCCATGGCTGCATAATTACAGATTACAATGAATAATCTCTGAGTTTTGAGTGGCTACTGTGGCTTCTCATAGTTTAACAGATATACCTGGAAATAGAAAGCATGTTCCACATTGCTTAGAAAAAATTAGTTTCACCTAGTTTAGCAATTTGGAAGCTAAGGGTATTGTCCACCCTTCTTAACAAGGCACCTCCTATCATCGATGAAAGATAGGCAATGGATAGGATAGCTTGCCCTCATCATTTTTACACCCAAGTCAGAGCATCACAGGAATCTCTCCATCGACTATTAGAGGCATTCTAGAGAAGTAGTTCTGAGATGTCTTCAAAGCCTACTCTTTTTGGTGCACTCAGACATGACAGTTTCTGCATAAGTCTCCATTTGTTTTTGAGTGTGTAGCTGAGTGTCTTGCCCCAACTCATCCACAGTCCTGAGATCCCTCTGACAACAGTTGCATCAAACACTGATATCTTGATATAGGTATTTTGTGAGGGTCCCAAAACCCTCCTGTGCTCTGTGCCAAGCAGTCCTGCCTTATGGCTTTGAACAGAAACTCTCCTGGCTCTGCATCTTAGATGCTATTATCTCTCTGTCCAATGCTCATAGCAAGCAAGACAAAGTAACTCTGCAACTCTCCAGTTTGGAATAATAGTAGCTGTATGCCTATTTGAGATCCCTTGTATGAACCTGTGTTTGCACAGCAGAAACCAAACTAAATAAAAAGTATTCCACTTATTGCTACACGAAAGCCAGTTCTGACAGTGAACTTGTTCAAAATCTTGTTATGAGAGGAAAAAAGAGTTTGTACAAAGTTCAGCAAGTTGTT
>NW_008669683.1:1943-30712 GCF_000695815.1 Acanthisitta chloris
TGTCACTTTGGGGAACATCTCCAAAGAATCATAGAATCATCAAGGTTGGAGCAGACCTCTAAGATCATCAAGTCCAACCATAAACCTGCCACTCTGCTGTAACCCCTAAACCTTAAACCATATCTTCCAGTGCCAGATTCAGACACCTTTTAAATACTTCCAGGGGTGGTGACTTCACCACCTGGCTAACCTAGTCTAGTGCCTGATCATCCTAACAGTGATAAAATTTTTCCTAACATTGAATCTGAATCTCCCCTGTCTCAGTTTATGACTATTCCCTCTAGTCCTCTCACTGCAGGAATGGCAGCAGAGACCAACCCCCACGTCTCTACATCCCCTTTCAGGTAGTTGTAGAGAGTGATGAGGTCATCCCTGAGCTGCCTCTTCTCAAAGCTAAATGAACCCAAGTCCCTCAGTTGTTCTTCGTCTGATGTTTTCTAGACCTTTTATGAGTCCTGTTGCCCTTGGCTGGACTCACTCCTATGCCTCAATGTCCTTTTTTAAAGTGAGAGACACAAAACTGAACACAGTACTCAGGGTGTGGCCTCACCAATGCAGAGTACAGGGAGAAGATCTCTTCCCTAGTCCTGCTGGCCACACTATCCATTGGCCTTCTTGGCCACCTGTGCACACTGTTGGCTCTTATTGACTTGCTATCCACCAGCCCTCCCAAGTCCCTTTCTGATGAAAAACTCTTGAGCCACTCTTCCCCCAGTCTGTAGCACCACATGAGGTGGTTGTGTCTCAAGTGCAGGACCTGGCACTTCATCTTACTGAACCTCCTGCAGTTGTCCTCAGCCCATTTTGCTTGTTAAATGACAGCATGTGGCCATTATGACTCTGTGATAATTGCAGGACATTATATTCTGTTGATTTAAGTCTAGAGGCATTTGTATTTATGGAAGAAAAAGGTAATGTTATTCCTACAACTGAATGATTTCAAAGTCAAAACAACTTGTCTAATGAAAATAATTTGAAAGTATCAAATCAATTTACTGTACTCTACTTAGTCAAAACACTTTTCAGTCCTAACAAAATGACATATAACAAGCTCATTACTCTTCTATCTAATTAAGAAAGATAAGTTGTCTTCAACCTCAAAGGCAAATAATTCTTATTTTCTGCAGGAGTCCCTAGAAGAACCTTTAACTTCTTCAAAATTAGATCTTTTTGACTAGAGCTCCAAGTTTTCCCTGTCCTACTGAAAATACTGAAACATTTAGCTGTCTGTTTACATCTTGAGCATGTACTTAAGGAGTTGCTAGAATATCTTCCTAAACCAGGGACACTTGACTGTGTATTTAGGTGGGGTTTTGTTTTAGATCCAGGGTGGAATTGGGTGTGTGTTTTGCAGAGCTGTTTTTCAGAACTGGAGTACAGATTAATATTCATGCTCAATGAAAGGAAGCCTGATTTAGGTAAATCTCAAGAGACAGTCATGCAGGCTGCAGTGGTCTGTGCAGTTCTGCAGGGAGAAGTTCCCTGATAGATGCTGTACATTATTCCAGTCTGTGTGAAGTAGACTTGGTTTGTGGCTTTAGACTGGCCAAGGCCTTTAGTGACCTTTTACTCTCCCTGGAGTAGCTGTGCATGGACTGTGATCTCAGTCTGTCTGGAGCCAAGATTGTTAATATTAAACATACTTCTAGAAGAATTTGTAAATAGCTTTAGGCAAACCAGTAGCAGTTTTTCTTCAGTATTATCTGTTTTATTCATCTGAAGACTATAGGTCTCATCTAGCACTGTTACTGCCTTTATGTGAGCCATAGTGCTTACTGAACTTATTGCTAGCTGACACTGATTTAAGTGAATGAGTGCAGACAGGAATTTGTAACTTGTTTCATTGGGAGAGCATTTAATCATGCATTACATTAAAGAATTTTATCATCATTGCATTCAACAATTGTATCACCATGCAAAGAGAACCAGCTACTTTAGCCTTCCCTTGGAATTATTTTGTGTTCTTAGAGTTGCAGAGAAAGTCCTCCTTAGTTCATACCACAGACTGTTTATGCTATAGAGGGGCTATGAAGCATTAAATTTAGTTGTTTTGCCTTTTTTTTCTGTAAAACATCATTTTAGTAGCTGATCCTTTGGGGCAAGAAACGTTTAAAGAGCAGTATATTGATAATACTGCTCCTTAAAATTTTATATTTTATTTTTTATTAGTAAACTGTGAAGAAATTAAAAAAGGACAGTATTATGGTTTGGGTTTTATTACAGATAACTGCGTACTCAACCTTCAATTTTAATGTGATGAAAACCTTAAAGAGAGATTGTGAGCCTGAAATACCCTTATTTTTAAAAAATATGCCAGATGGTGGTGTAAATGAAATTACTTCCACCTTCAAACCTTGTTTTTCATATCACCCTAAAGTTGTATCACTGTAAATACAAAAATGTTGCATGGCAGAATATGTTAACACACAAAAGGGATAACACTAAATAAAGAATCACTGTGGCAATCTCCACTCCTGTTGAAGCCAGAGATCAAACTGTTAACAACAGGAGAGATATGACCCTCTGTTTCCAGTGCTTCATGAAGTGTCCTCTAAGCAGTGAAGGTGCACATTGATTTTCAAGCAGGAATTGAAAAAATGTTCAAGTTCACAAAAGTATTACACTGTGAGTAACAAGGTCTTGACAGAGTTGACTCCTAGAATGATATGGTAGATTATCTCCAAAGATACAGCATGTGTTTCTCCCATATTCATTTATATTCCTCAGATGGGAGTGGAATGATTTTACCCTCTTACAATTTCACCTTCTTATTTTATTACTTTTATATGCCAATTATATTGTGCTAGTATGAAAAAAATTTTGACATGAATTTTACCAGTGGTACACAAGAGTTTTGCCACTTACTGAAGATTATTCTCTTAGCATAATGAAAAGCAATTGCAGTCATTTTAAAACAATGATCTCTTGTACTGAAGGAAATGTAATGAGTATAGTTCTGACTTATTCACAATGAAAAGCTATTTTAAGATATTTCAAACTTATGTCTCGAAAACTTTAGTCCTTGGTCAAAAATGTTTACACAGATTTTGCCAAGCAAAATTACCATATTTGCTACCTATTCTCTGGCCAATAGTTTTGCAAGTTTATTGGTTTTTAGTCCACTTTTAAATTGTTATGACTTCCATCATCCATGCTGTCGTGTAAGGAAAAGCACTTGTTTGCTTTGGCTCTGAAACCACACATGGATCTTTATTATCAACTAGATTTTGAATAATTCTTGCTGTATGTGGTCATGGTCTCTGTCTTGAGCAGAGAGAAAATCTGGATCTTCTGAGGAGCTCTGAGGACATTCCCACTGATCCAGAGCAAACAAAGTGTTAAGCACCATGAACAAAAAAAATGATTTAAGAGGGGCATTTTTAGAGTGATGAGCCTCTGCCACAATAGGATAATTATCAACAAAAATCCCATCACACCTGACAGTGTTTCTCACAAGAGTCTCTACACCGTGTGCCTGTTCATCTGAACACATCTGGCACACAGTGGGACTGGGATGTCCTTGCCAAAACAGACAATCAGACACTGAGTCCAATGTGGGTTTCTCACACGCCAGTGAGTACAGTAGCCGTGTCTAATCCCTACAAAAATGCAGTGCTGGCTCTGCAAAGAGTAGTGCCAGCATTTTGAATTTTAAGAGGTTGTCTGCTTCTTGCTGGAAGGACTAGAGATCCATGTAAGAAGGATCCTGCTTTTCATTTTGTTCATGATTTAAACACAGTAGGCTTTATCACGTTTCTGTTAGCTCTGCTATGAGGCTGCTGGAAGTTGCTGTTCAGAATTGCACAGGAATGGGAAGCTGCTTCTCTGCTGCTCCTTTGGGAAGTCTGCATGTAAAACTTTGCATGTAAAGTCAGCTGTAACACTGAAATCAACAGTGGACATATGAAAAGTCTACAGGAGGATTGGACTAGATGACCTTTAAATGTCACTTCTAACCCAAATTATTCTATGATTTCTTGATTTTGCAACTTTATATACTGACTGGGGTATTTGAGAATTCTTTTTTGGGTTTTTTTTTTTTTTTTTTTTGTAGATGGTCTTTAATTTTTTCTATAGAGAGAAAAAGACAGAAAGAGATGCCTGTTTTGTTTCATATATAAACAATGGAAATGATTATTCATTATTTCCAAGCTTACGCTTAGGTTTTACTAGCCCAGCCCATCTGAGCACCTGCTGGATTACAGGCTTAAATAATTGCTAAGACTCTTGAGAAATGTGGTGTTCCAAAACAGATTCTAGAATGTTATTATATCAAGGCCAAACAAATAATTATATGAATCATTATTTCCCACCTAGCACTCATTGCAGTGTTATTGCATAATAAACCCATCGGAGTGCAAGGAGAAAAAATAAAATCCAGAGAGAAATCAAGGCAATATGCTTGAAATGATGAGAATTCATTTGAATAGAAACAAAAGCAAGAAGGAATGATGGTGGTGATCAATATCAGCCTAGAGAATGCCTTTTATTGCACCCATCCTTGCTGCTGTATTGCCTTTCCACTTGAGCTAAATCCAGGTAGCTTGATATTTATCACCTGGCTGCTGGTAGCTGGTGATTTGAGCCTGCAGTGGACTCCTGCATGAGATTATTTTCTTCTATTGCATGTAGTCCTGGTCATGGAGCAGGATGAGGCCATAGTTCCAGTTTCTCCCCATCAGCCTTGTGGCTGTGAAGTGACACAGCAGGAGTCCTACACATGCTGTTGTGTTAGCAGATTTTAGAAAACTGTCTCTTTGTCTCTGAGCTGCACTAGCCCTATCACAGTCTCTTTATTTCCCTTCACACTATTTGCCATCCCTACCACGAGTGACAAGGTTAGTCCTTGCAGTAAGAGAACAGACAGTTCCAGCAGCACCTTTTAGAAGAGAGGGAGAAGTGAAGGGTCACCAGGGCAAATAGCAAAGAACTGTGCACGACCTGAAAGCAACTTGTGGCATCAGTCTCTGCTGTGGAATTGAGAGTTCTCTTGCTTTGGTCAGGCTGATAAATAGGAATTTTCAGTGGGTTATCCGTCAATTCATAATGGGTAGAGATACATCAAGACTGAAGAGAGCTGAAATTATAACTTTGTTACTTGAGCCTATAATAGTGTCATGAAGGCATCTACATATTGACAATGATGTTTTATATTGGCAAAGCATCTCACACAATCCAGGAATTTGGTGCTTACAGTAGCAACCCAAATTAGTGCAACCATGCAAGAGACAGAATTTTCATCCAAATAACTGCCATAAACAGTGCTTCTTAATGAGAAGAAATCAAGCCATATATGTTTGAAGTTTGTATAAGGTCAAGCAAAAGATGCTCACCTAAATTTTCAGTGATTTTATTTTAACAGAATGTTGCAGTGACATATCAAAACGTGTAATGCTGTCTACTCTATTGGGTAATACGTGGTATTTCTCAGCCTTGTAGTTGTCACAAGTATTCCCAGCCCCCCAGGCTAGAAACATATTAACTGAGTTTTAACTTAGCACTCCAAGAGTGGCTAAAACACCTTGTACAGCTCCAACGTGATTTGTGGAACAGAAGCACCACAGGGATAGCACATATGGTGCCGTAATACTTAGCCATAAAATGCAGCATTTATATATTTTGACAGAGGTGACAGGAAAGACCCAGGAATTAACAGTGTGTGGCAGGATATAAAGAGTAGATGCAGTCTGAAATTAATTAATGGCATAATTATTTTGATCATCCATTAAACCAGAAACATGCTTAAGAAAAGTGAAGTCTGTGTAAGAAAATGATGACAAGATGCACATCGAAGCTTTAACTTTTGGCTGCTGTAGTTTCACACAATAACTGTCGGTCTAACAAGAAGTACTGTAATGTTCTGGATATTTAAACTAAAAAATGAGAATCATATTCTGCGTGGAATATAATTTTAAACATAGAAAAAAATCAGAAATCTGAATAAAGAAGAGGTTTGCCACATTATTTGCCAGTGACTATCAGTGCAGTACTGAAAACAATTGTGTGTAGAGAGAAAGTAAACCATTTCCAGCACATTTCTGGGCTGGATATTGTCACATTTGCCTAAATGAGTTATTATTAGGCTCTATCCGGTTTGACAAATGTATTTGAGCTGTCAGATTGTGTCTAAGGGCAGCCACTCACTTCTTTTAGTCCCAAACTGCACTTGACACATATTGTTAATCTCAAGGTGCCTCTCTGCAAAACCAATTCACCCTCTGCAACTGTGCACTTTCTACTAACTAATCAATAGATTAGCAATTTACATGGCCTTTGGCTTCTAGTTCAGTCACTAGCTTTTAACAGAAATCACTGCCTTGGAAGCAACAAAAACCTTTAAAAGGATTGAAACAGTCCTACATAATTAAGCTTTTCTGCCTGTGTATTTATGCTTTGATACCAGCACACAGAGAAAATATTAAAATCTGCAGGGATTTTGCATCTTTCATTTGAGAAGAAAGTACTCTCTTCAGTTTATATCTTTTCTTTACTCATGGACAAAGAGTTTCTGTGCTACTTGGCTAAAGAGAGCTAGAAAAAAGATGGAATTAAGTGGAGTGCTTGTAGAAAATGTAGTAGTACTAACACCTCTTTGTAATTCTCTAGGAAACTTTGAATTTACTTCTTGCTGATAATTAATGGGGTTTGTACTGGCATGTTGGCTAAGATTCACTGGCTCCAGATGCAAACAGTTGTTGACCGCTTCCTACCTCTCTTTGTGGCCCATAGGAAATTGCAGGGTGGGAGGGCATCAAAATCATAAAGATGTGTCATTGATACGGTGGAGGAAGACAGAGAAAAGATGATTCATGTTCTCAAGTCCACTGTCTGGTATTTCCAATTGCTGATAGAAAGCCAAAAAAGTTTGGCTTTCATGCTCAAGGATTTAGTGAGGTTTGAAGAACAGTATACTGTTGGTAAGTTGTACTGTGTCATATTCATAAGTATTTCAAATAACAATATTTTTTCTACAATGCTGAAGTTAGGTGAGATGTTCACCTATGACTTATTTGATGTCTCCCAGAATTACTGACATGCCCTTTCATTAATTAGTCTCATGAAGAGAGCCTTCTTCATGAATCAGGGAGCAGAAGCATTCAATCTTGCTGTGAGGTTGGAAATATTTTCAATGAATCAACAAACAGGTATTCCCAACACTCTGAAATTATTGCACCATTCAGAAAGAAGAAATGCTTGACCAAATCTGCCTGAGATGGTAGAGAACTGAATCTCTCACATACATGAGCTGAATAAAAGCTCATTTTTTAATGAAAGTCCTGACTCACTTTGTTAAGAAGATACCTAGATGTTCTGTTGCAGAAGACAGTTCAGGTATTGGAAACTTCAAGGATCTACTGCCTGAAGAGAGCCAGGATTAGAGGGACACTTCCTCTTATGTTTAGATTTAGGTAGTGTCTGTGGCTCCCCTGCTATGATAAAGTTTATAGTGCATCTTCATCACACCTGCAGATTCATCTGCAAAGGCAAAATGTTGTAAGTTGAACACTGCAGCAGTGAGCACTGCACAATGTGCAGAAGCTCTTTTTGTGTACTGTGTCCTTCTTTCCTCACTGCTTTGCAGTGTTGTCCAGCCTAATTCATTCAGTGCTCCAATTCAGGACCTTTTTCTTTTTATTAAAATCTTCAAAGATTTTCCTGCTTTGCAGTCTGTGCCCTTGACATGTTAGATATAATATAAGGAGCTCTTGGAGACCAAAGGCTCTCATGCTCCATAAATCCTTTTGAGACTTGTTACCATCTGTCAATCATGAGCCTGATAAATCATCCTACTTAAGGCAGTTTAGAACTTTTCAATAGGTCACTTGAGCTTACAGCATCTTTTAAAAAATTGCTTGAAAAGAAAAAAGTTGATGAAAACCAGAAGACAAATAGCTCTCATTCCAGTGGGTGTTTTTTAAGCAGGTTTTGTCTGTCCCAGTTGCTGTCATGAAGCCACTGGGCATATGCTTCTTTGCATTTACATTGGTTATTTAATAACTAACTTAGACACTGTGTTTTTCAGTGGGGATGAAGCTGCCAAATTCTGCACTGAAAGTCATGTCTAACAAAGAAGGTAAATGCTGATTTAAGATGGGGCAACCAACTGGAATTTCTCCATGCACAGATTTTGGAATATTGAACTGAAACATCAAGTCTCCACCATTTTAAGGAAAAGCTAAGTCATGTTAAGCAAGAAAGTAAGGGCAATTGATATCACCCAGTAAAGTATTTTGTCCTTGTCCCAGACAAATGCTGAAGGTGACAGGTAATTGTGCACATAATTATTGCAAATAAAAACTGGAGATCTATGTGACTGCAAGACATATTTCCTTTTTAAGCACCAAAGCTTTTGACAATTATGTAACCAGTTATTTATTGTCTGTTAGTTGCATAAGACTTTAGACATGAACTGGGCAAGAGTAAAACCTGAAATTTCTGCATTACAAAAGCAGCAACAACCACTTTATATTTGACTTGCTCAGAGTACTACAGACAACCTGGAATCACTGAGAAAAGATAGTGAACAGCTTCTGTCTGAAGTGAATCCAGGTGATGACCCTGCTAAAACAAGAAGCTAGCAGAGCACAGCTTGCTGTATTGACACAAAAGAACTAGAAGTGTCTGCAGTGGAAGCAATCATCATCTAATAAAGATGATGTGGTAAATTTTATGAATAAAAATGTATAAAAAACCTGAAGGTTATTATTAACAAAATGACTGACAAGTGCTTTTTATCTTTTCTTCTCTCCCAGAATGACAGTCATGCCATGTCTTTGGTTACAGGTGACATGAAGTGAAAACCAAATTGCTAGAACAAAGTATTAAAGAAATAAAAGTCCTTTTGGCCACTTCTGTCATTCAAATAAACCCCAGGTAATTACAGGAGAAAATTATTCAGTTGAATATCCACAAGAAAATACAGACTTTCCTCTCATCTGGCAGGTGGTTGAGAGTGTGCACAGCATCACATGAGAACACTTTTGGAGCTTCTACATAATGGCTTACAAGTTAATAAAGATCCTTTTCTGAGCTCAAAAAATCCTAGAAACTGACCAAAACCCTCTTGCTTTGAGGCAAAAAGTGCATACATATCTTTTTCTCCTCTGTAAATATTTTGGCCATTAAGTTTACGAAAATCTAATCTAATCTGTAAAACTAATTTATGTGTGTTTCAGGAGTATTGTACATAGTTGCAATGATTCAGTGCAAATCTTTTTGCTTTGCAGACCTTAGATATTATGGTGATTGTATTGCTTTAGAAATGTAAATTTTTCAGAAATACGTTTACATGTTCAGGGTTGTAACAATGCGTGGCCTAGTTTTGACTGGAAAATTATTTGAGAAATGGAAGAAATGGAAAGAGGCACGTAGAGCAACAAGAGCTGCAAATTATCTTAATTTTGTTAAAGGGACAAAATAAGCCTCACGTAGCTTTACATTTTTCTGAGGCTTGGAGTTTGGTTTTTCAAATACTCGAACAAATGCTCATCTACAAGTAGAAGTTTCATTGTACTATTTTCCTCCTAAGATTTAGAAATGGATATGGGAGCTAAGTGCTCTCCTAAAAGTTGGCATAATGTGTAATATCTGGGTGAGAAAGTGGTAGATTTAGGTCCAATCTCTATGAAATGCTGCATCCTCGTGGTTCTCAGAGAAGGAGTTCAGTTATTGTTTCATTGCACCTTGTCTCAGTAGCATGGCTAATTCTTTGTTGTCAAAGTGCTGCCTGTTCCTGTATCCTTTCCCTCCTTCCAAACCTTCAGCTTAGTTGCAAGACTGGGTGCACAGAACATTTTCAGTGGTTTTGGACTCTTGTAGCTCATCTTCCAGACATGGAGATGGGAGAGTACCATTTTCTTCCCTGGCATGGATTTAGTCCCTGCCAAGGTCTCAATTGTGACATATACACCTGAGCTGGAGGGCTTGAAAGTGACTTTTGGATTCCTGAAAGCAGGTATTGGCATAAGCAGTCTTGTCCTTTCCAGCAGGGTGGTGTCTGTGGTCAAGTGTGCTGTTGTTGCTGATAACTGTGATTCTTTGACTTGTGATTTTCTAGGAAATAATCACCATTAATTATGTAGCAAACCATCACCTTTGCTTATGAAGCTGAGGCAACATGACGTGCATTCAGCCCTGTGTATTAGAGGACACTCATAATTCACCTTCATTAAGACTCAGCATTTGCTAAGAATGAATAAAAGCATCAAAGCTTGGTCCTTCTCCAGCTGACATTAACTGCTGTCAAGACAAGCTCAAAGGTTAGATAGCATTTCTGCCTACTGTGATGTATTGATCTTGTTTTTATGTTGTTAAAGTAACTAAAATTATGTCTGTGACAAGTATTTCTAAGTAAGTCCCTCAGATATAGAAATGAATTGTCTTTATAGAAATGAACAGTCTTGTAAGAAAGAGACACAGTGAAAAAGAATATCAGAGCTGGAGACAAAATGACATTCATTTTCACAAATTGATTTATCTGAAATAACTGCTAAAAATTATACACAGCCATTCTTCATTCCAAATGGCAGCAAAAGTACTGAGGTAAGCTTAGATACTTGAGTGTTTTTGGATGACTGTTTGATCTACTCATAACTAAAAGACATTTCACATGCTGGACCATGATATCTTGCAGTGTCAAGAAATTTACCAGCAGAAAGTGAGCAGGGGCAGGCAAATTGCAGTTATTGGAACTGAACAGCTGTGCTGTTGGGATGGACAAGATGATTTAGCAGATATTTTCTTAAATGATTACCCAATAGCTTAACTATCCTTCAAAGTTAGTGTACAATTTTACTTTACTCTTAGAGTAACCAAGTAATATTTTCAGATACTTCTGTGCTCAAAAAAATAAATTTAGATGGAGGCAAAAGCCAAGTTTTTGTGGATTGCAAATGCAAGTACTACCATGTTTGTTGTGTTATATGCCAGGTGACAGCTACAGTTATCTCATGTGGTCACTGCAATTGTTCATCAAACCTAGTAGAAAAATTCGTGTATTGCCATATAGCAATGTACTGTTCAGATTGCAAAATTAAATAAATACAAATGAAAAAATTCTATACTGAGGCTTTTTTTTTTTCTCATGAGTTTGGATACTTTACATATATACAATATATGCCAATCTAGCTTTCTGTGCTTTTCAAAAACTCATATTATACTTTTTTCCAAACATAACATACCATATGCTACTTAAAACTGCAGTATATTTCACAGAAAAATGTAAAAGACCTTTCAGTAACTAAATACCATATTGACTTTGCTCTGCAGAGAAATATCTGGGGACATGGTCAGGTCTACAGGACATGGACAACAAGCTGTCCATGAGCCAGCAGTGTGCTTCCCAGGAAGACATGGCTTGCTGATGGGAAGTAGAGAATAATATTTTTTTTCACTTTGCTTGTGTGCATGCAACCTTTTGCTTTTGCTTTAGGAAACTCCCTTCTCTCAACTTCCTAGTTGTTTTTAATCTTATTTTCTCTCCCTTGTTCAGCTGAGAAGGGGGAGTGCTAGAGGGCTTGGTGGGCACCTGGTACCCAGCCAAGGTCAACCCACCAGAGCGATTAACAGACTGGATCTTCTCTCTTACGAGGAAAGGGTGAGGGAGTTAGGTCTCTTAAGTCTTGAGAAGAGGCAGCTGAGAGGAGATTTCATCAGTGTATACAGGAATCTGTAGGAAGGGTATCAAGAGGATTGGGCCAGGCTCTTCTTGGTGGTGCCAAATAATAGAACAAGAGGCAAAGGGCAGAAACTGAGGCACAGGAAGTTCCACCTGAATATGTGGAAGAACTTCCCTGTGCAGGTGACTGCACACTGGAACAGATTTCCCAGCAAGGTTGTGGAGTCTCCATCACTGCAGATATGTGAAAGCCATCTGGACACAATCCTGTGCCATGTGCTCTAGGATGACTCTGCGTGAGTGGAGAGGTTGGACCAGATGATTCACTGTGGTCCCTTCCAACCTTACCCATTCTGTGATTCTGCGATTTATCTTCTGAATTTAATGATTTTTTTTAGCCCATGTTCTGAATTTAATGATTTTTTTTAGCCCAAAGATAACCCTTTATAACGAGGATGATTCTTTCTACTGTAGTTTTGACCTTGGACCACAGAATTCCATCTAGTCTTTCTAGAATGTCAGCAAGAGCTTTTCAAAGAGAGAGAATTTTGGTATTCTCCCTGTATAATAAAAATTCTGTTTAAAAGCAAGACAATAAAATCCCACACATAGGATGGGTAGAGTGAGTGCAAATGTTCTGATTAAGCAATAGTATCATAAGAGGCAAGCCAATTAGCAGGTAATCCCAGATGCTACAAGAGCCTTCCTTTTCAATGTCTTTGTTCTTTTTTAGTTTACGTATAGCAAACAAGTATTATCAAATGAAAGCATACATGAGCAAACTAAAAGCATAATTTCTATCATGCTTATTGTTGTTTCTAAAATGTTCTTTATCCCAAGAATAAAATTAAATCTGTATATTAAATATCAGGATATGAAATATTAAATATCTGTTAACATTGTGGTAGAAAAAGGCTATGCCAGGACAGGAGGAAGACAGATACCTGACTATCATTAAGAACAGAGAAGATCTCTGAAAGGCAAGGAGACATTCAGATGTATTCATGAGCAGCAAAAATCATCAGCAAAAGGTGAAAAAGTTTTCAGATGTTCATGGTTATGAAAAAGATTCAATATTTGAAAAGCAATGAATCTCATGAATGAAATGAAAGAATCTGAAAATTCTCTTTCTGACATAAAATCCTAAATCAAGGAAGAAGATTTACTGGTAACGCACATTTTGTTGCTCTTGTTTTGTTCTTCAGCTCCTAGATACTCTTAAAAAATAGGGAGTTTTACTATTACCACCTATCTCATTTTCTTGGTCCATGGTATCTCATTTTCTAAGTCCATTCTGCCATAGCTTGTTGCTGTAGTTAAACATTGAAAAGCAAAAACCAAAAAAGGTAGATGCCTTATTTTCAACGCCATCTTCTACTTAAAAAGCAAAAACAAAAAAAGGTAGACGCCTTATTTTCAACGCCATCTTCTACTTCATCTTCCTGGGAGAATTCCTTCCTAATGCCTGCCCAGTTGTATCATATGTCTTAATTTCTTTTCTCACCTTGAGTATCATAGTTTGCTTTTCTCAAGAAGCTTGTTTATCTTATTAATGACTTCCTTATTTATAGAAAGGTACAGCTAAGCCACAAAATGCAGCCTTTCCTGAAAAGCCAGAGGTTTATCAATTGGAGCACTGCTGAGAAGGCAGGGGAAACCCAGAGCTCTAGGGATAGTGACATTACAAGCATCAGTTTTTGGAAGCCATTCCTGTCTGTGTAACATTTGAATGAAGCCTCTCGATAGAATTGAATTGTAGATGGCAATTATGTCTTGCAAAAAGAGAAGATGTATGGTGGGGAAACACCCCTCCCCCTCAAAACACTCATTATCAGCTCCAGCCTATGTCCATTGCATGTCAGAAAAGATGTGAAGATGTTTTTCTGAAAACAAGAGAGACTTTCTGCCAGGAAACTTATCCATAGTGATGAGCTGAAGTTGTTAGTACAAGCAATGTTAGTTTTAATTAATATGTAATGCAGTGGTAGGAAATGTGTTGCTGTAATGATAACATTTTTCTTCTCTGCTGATCAGTGTTCGACCACAAACACTTGTTTCTCTCTTGTGGTTGCAAGTTTTATTTGTGCTTTACAATTTATCAGATAGCAATAAGCATTGTACATTCAGAGAATCCTTTTTAAGTGTCTTCATTCCTCTCTATGCAGTTGTTTTATTTTACTTTGAGCCCCTTTCCATTACTGTAAAACAACATCTTCCTTTAATAGACCAGCAATTGATGCTGCTGTGGTTCTGCAACTTCATTGTGGTTCACCTTGGAGACCATAGATTTACAATACTGCTGGACTCCAAAACCAGTGACACTGTTCAAAGAAGGAATTGATTATTTTTGTTATACCCTTGTTTTGAATGACATGACATGAAGTTGAGGATTTTATGGAATTATAGTCTGTGTCCTATGAGTGATAGGGAATGAAGTCAAGATGTCACAGAAAAGTCAAGGTTTTGATGGTCCAGAAGGGAAGAAATATTTTATTTCCTTGCTCATAAATATTACAAATTTAATCATTAAACAGAGAGGGAATTAATATTTTGTTAGCATAAAATGGATCCTATTGACTCTCACTAAGTCTTTGAACATTGCTGGAATATTACTCAAATTATAAACCTGTTCTGGGAAGGAATTCATAGACAAACAGGCAAGAGAGAAAAGGGGAAAGGCACTTAATGTCAAAAGAGCATTGTCTGTTCCAGAATCACAGACAACTCAAATAATCACAGACAACACAAATAATCTCAGATGTGCATAGATCAATGTGTTAATAGATAAAGCACAGACTGGAAAACAGAAAGATCAATCATTTAAACATCCATCTACAAGAAGCAGAAAAGAATACCTGATATTAAGGAGGACATAAATCGAGCCAACCTATTCAGGAGGGTTTATGCTGCCAGTATTAGGAATTTTTGAGAAAGTAAACTGCACAATTTTAAATTCTACAGGCAAGAACTTTGCCCTCAAATCCTATCCAGATTAAAATATCATTTTAATGATAATAAGTGATTAGTTAACTGCAAATGATCAAGACTTGATTAAACTTATTAAAAAATAAATTACAAACAAGCAATATTCATGCTCAGAGTTTTAAAGGTCAAACTTCACAGAGCAGAAAACAATATGCCAAATCAATCAGAAAAAGAATCTAAATAGAAAACTGGAAAAGACAATAGTTGTAGTTTATTTTTTGGCATTTCCTACCAAAATAATTTCAACTCTGTGTATGATTTGTGTGTCCTGGAAAGCCAAACTACGTTTGCTTTCATAAATAAAAAGCATAGCTTCATTGTGTTGCTAAATCATTAGTAAAAAAATCTGCAATAGGCTGGGTTCAACACTGATTATGGCAAATTTCTGTGGACATCGTGGCTATTCAGATTCATAATTACTTTCCAAGAGATCTTTGCCTTTTGCAAGTTTTAAGCTTCCTTTTTATTACTACTAAAGCAAATAAAATTTCAGCTAAGATGAACTAGTATGCTGAAAAAGTGCTTCGATCAGTACTTTAGTTAACAACCAAATCCTTTATATATATATATATCTATTATACCAACATTTGCTTGCTAATCCCCATGCCCTACTTTGATCAGGAGATAAATACTCCACATAGTAGTAAATGGCTATTTAATTTTATCATAAGAAAGAACCATATTTGCCTGGCAAGATGTATTTATCATCATTATAATGGGTTGACCTTGGTTGAATGCCAGATGCCCTCTGGGCCACTCTATCACTTCTCCTTCCTAGCTGGGCAGGGGAGAGAAAATAAGGTGGGAAAACCCAACTTGGTACATCAAGATAAGGCATTTTGTTTCAGCAACTAATTGTGTATGCAAAAGTAAAGAGAATTAAAGAAACCAAAGCAAAGCAAAACAATTTTACATCCCATCAGCAAGTGATGTCTGACCACTCCCTGAGAAACAGAACCTCAGTATGTGTGATGGTTGCTCCAGAAGGCAAACATTACCCTTTCTTCATCCTCTTTCAGCTTTTATATCTGAGCTGATGTCATATGGTTTGGAATCTCCCTTTGGTCAGTTTGGGTCAGCTAACTTAGTTGTGTCCCCTGCCAGGATCTTGCCCACCCTCAGCCTCTTAAAGAGGACTGGAATGTTGAGAGACAGCACTGATGCTGTACCAGTCCTGCTCAGCCCAAACACTGTGTTATCAACACCTTTCTAGCTACCAGTGTGAAGTACAGCACTATGAACTCCCTCTGAGCTAGACCAAATAGAATTTTAAGAAACACAACTCAGTTTTCTCTCGATTACTGATAATTCATGTCAATATCTTCTCCACTGGTACATTAAGAGAAAAAGGTATGTGTATCATGCTTTCTCTTTATTCCCTTTTGAAGGTCTAAAGGCTTTATCTGTGTTGCAGCTGTTCATTAGTCATATAAAGATGTAAAAATAAGCATCACAGATTGCTGTTTAGGCTGCAGCCTCATAAAACCCCATGTGACTTTATTTGTACTACCAATTTTAATTTAGCTATTAAGGGACATTAGACTGCATATAAATTGGAAAGCTTGTAATATTATGATGTACTGAAGACACTAAACTTATCCAAATCCATAGACTAATAAAGTGTATATATGCCATTGTCAAGCATTCTTAGATAAACCACAAATATGTTGCTCCTGGGGATAACAGATTTGTTCTTTTAGCTTACTGTGAGGTTCTGAGGAGGAAACCTACAGGCCATGAGGGGAGAAAGAACAGGTTATAGAAGAGTTCTAAAGCAGTGTGGGTTTGTTACTTCCTGGAAATGTCTAATAGTACAATGCTCAAGTGGTGTATATTTACATTTTCCAAGTTTTAGCCCCTTTCCTCACTTCCTTTTGGAATTAATTTCATTATTATGAAATTCCATTCACTGGAATATATTTCATTTTTTTTAACAGTGTTTAGCAGCTTTATTATATTGTCTTGCTGGACTTCCAGCTTGGAATCTTCTCATATTGGGTGTATGTTTGCTAGGCAACTTCTGCAGAGATGATATGTATATACATTCCTTGGAGTAACACCAAAGCACTGTTTAGTAGCTCATTCTCTGAAACATGAAGGATAAGTGGAGAAATTGGTAAAGAATGAAATAAATGAAAATCAAATATCTCAAATAAATGTATGCTTTGTCTACATTTGTAGACATCTACATCTACATCTGTATTTGATCTACAACAGATCAATATATATTCAAAGGACATAATTTTTTTCTGCTCTCCATAGTATCCCTTTTCTTAACTGGCTAGAGATGAATGGCTAGAAAAGCTCACAAGATCTTCATTATAGACATCAGAAAGAAAAAAGAAAAGCACTTCCAACATTGGTTTTATAAGGTAATTAGCAATAGACCAATGCTCACTGTGGATTTTGAGGATGATGTCAACATATGTAAACTGTAAATATATTTAGTAAGAACATATCATATTTCTGAGTTAAAGAAAAGATTCTCATATAATTCTCTGCCAGAAATAAAAGGCAAGTCTAGCTGAAGAGAAACAGGTGATTTGAACAGGCTGTGTCATGTCAGGCTTTAATTCTAGTGAAAGCAAAATAAGGAAAAAAGGTGAAAAAGCATTAAGTTTAATTCATGCCAGGAGATTGTCAAGCATGTAAAAAAGCGACAGGTGAATAAAGAGAGTCCAAAACACATAGGAATAAGAGCCTGGGCAATATCCCGTTCAAATCCTGTCTGTTGATTTAAGTGAGAGTAAGATTTGGTTTCCTCACATCTTCATGCTGAAGAACATTAATGGAAAACAGACCAAACCCTTTAAATCTGTTCTGGCAGTCCCAAAGATAAAATTTCTTACCAACTGTGTGAATGATTGGAGACAAGCTAGAAGCAGATAAGAAAAATGAAAATTACTTAGCTCATTCTTGTGCCTTCTTTTCAAGCACGCAGAACAGAATTTGTGAAAAAGGTAGTATAGTTGTGTTTCGTAGTGCAATGTATGCTAGGATAAAATGGTTAACTGGCATTCTTCATTTTATAGTTCAAATGTCAAGATGCAAGACTGGAAGCTGTTTTGCTCCCATGTGTAAAGGTTTTCATCAGGAAACAATGTATGAACAATGTCCTTAAACTAATAAATGAAAAAAATGCCTCTAAGACATTTTTCATGGAGGGCAGGACTGCAGGCAAGATTTTCGAACCTGAAACCTATGGCAAATAGGTAGGTATGGATAATGCTGAAGAATCAAGTGGTCTCACAGATACAGAGCAGATCATGCAAGAGGAAGGCTGGGGCTAAAACCTTGCCTGCAGAGGACAGGCCTGCTTTCAGTCACTTTGCATTTGAATTTAGATAAGGGAATAAAGAAGCTTACCCAGCAGGGGACTCTGTTATCACTTCCACGCAAAGTCTTTTTCCACTTTCTCTGCAATGCTTATGCTTACGCCTGTGTCCTTGCTCTCCTTATTTCAGTGGTCAAAGCTACTTGCTGCAATTGCCTGAAAATCAATCAGCAATTGCTGAAATTGTCATCTACATCGGTGGAAAAATACTGTAAACCTCAGTCATTTAGAGAGATTTTTTTCCCTTGCACCCCTGCCAGTTCCTGCAAGGAAGCAGTACTTACTGATGCTGCCACCTCCACGTGAAATTGAAAGTGGCACAAAGACCCCAACCTAAGCAGATACCTTTTCTGGGTAAATATTGTGTGGACTTATGTTCGTGCATGGACAGGTCATCTTAGGCCTTGCGACAACCGAGCTTACAAACCTTAATCTATATGCACTGTTGTAGTGTTATAATGCTCTTTGGGAAGGAGCCATGGCACAGAGTAGAGAATGTGTTTGCTGGTTGATTCCTCTGGAAATTATTCCTGCGAACATCTTTGGGAGCAATATATTTGGAAAGGCTTCCTGATATCAAGACTGTGCTTCAGAAAACAGTGGTGGATTATTTGCCGTGTCTTGAAACATCAAGACTAGTGCTGATCACCCAAGTCAACTTTGTCATTTAAAGTACAAGTCTCTTTGGGGAGTAACTGGTGAGAACTTCACCTGGTGCCTGATGGTGGAGGGCTGGCTCTTGCATTAGGAAAGACAGACAGACCATGACAAGGCAGATGTTTAAATGTAGTGCCATTAGTCTCCATGCAGATGAGGTGTCAGTGTGCTCCTTGGTTTGGGTTTGACTTGCACTCTAATATCTTCACAAAGGATATCTGGGAGTCTCTTGGGGACTAGCGTAGTGCTTTTAATTTTTCATGCAGATGAAATCACCATGTGCTGGGTTGGAGAAAGGTTTAGTTGCAGGGTACCAGCTGTGCTGTGCCAATTTTCCTCAGCATCAGAGGATGATCACCAGCTCATTTTACTTGCTGCTATGTACATAAGTTGAGTTTGTGCAACTGTTCTATTATCACCTATAGCTGAGTTAGGTTGCTAACATCTTTGGAATAAGACAGTTCTGTAAATTATTTTGCTTTTTATAAAAAAATATCTCCTTTCCTATTTCTATTTCTTAACACTGGATAGGTGTTTCCAAGTGTCCATCAAATACTTTTCCATCTATATTCAGCCATAAATTAATACTGCAACACAGCAATTGTGTGTTTATTTCAAATCTTTCAGGATTATCAAGCAAACCCTAAATAATGTGGCCCAGACTGTATTGAAACTAATGGTTTTCCTATTGCTCCTGTTTCCCAGTAAACCTTGATAAGGATAATATGTGTATGCCTATATCCTGGAAAAGGAATTGGAAAACTGTATTTGACTCATGTTGTCTCCATCCCCTACCCCTACAGAAAGCAGACTTTGACAGCAGCTGTGTACTTTATTTTACAGGGGAACTTGCAAGTTTCTTTCTGTTAAAGTTGCCAATTGCAACAAATTATGTTCAGTTTTATGAGCAGTGGCCACTGCAGACTGAACTAAATTGGATTTGCTCTCAAATCCCACAGCCCATGCCTTCTTAGGAGCAGCTGCTGCTTGGATGATGGTAGGATTTAAATATGTTTATTTATGATATGCTAGAAATCTACTTTTGTAAACAAAAGTAGGTTCATTTGGAAGAGCAAAAGAAGGATGTCAAGAAGAAAAACTACAGGGACTGATATTTGCCTTTGCAGCATCCACATTTTCTAAACAATTGCATTATTAATTTAATAAAGCCTCACAAAATTCTGACAGTATTGCAAACTGATGTTCAGACTCTATGAATTGATTAAGCTGGTGATCAATAGCAACCCATGTCCTTCCAACTAAATTAAAAATTCAGAGTACGTATCTTGCAGAAAATCGAACTCCTAAGAAGCAGGGAACTAGTGACGAAGAAAAAATTGTTAAATCTTTTCACTCCTGTTTGGCTAAAATTCAAGGATTGTTTCTGTTTGGATGAAAAGTAGCAGCTCTCTTTGATGTGAATTTGTTTATTTGCAAAGAAAGTGAGAGGTCTTTTCTGCCAGAACACAGAGGATGTAGTTTCTTACAGCTCCAGGGACCTTTAACGAAATCTTTGTAAAGACAGGTCTTCAGAAACTTTAGCTTTTAAACCTCAGATATGTTGGCACATTTCTTTTGGACTTACCAATGCAAACCCTGACTTTGCAAAAGCATTGTCTGAAGCTCTATGGGGTAATTTTCAACAGAGCAGCAAAAGGCACATTCTTGATGAAAAAGCTCAGCCCTGCCAAATGTCATGGCCCTTTGGCAGAGTCAGAGGCCAGTGGAACTTCTATAAGAAAGGATAAATGCTTTTAATATTGAAACAAAAATATATTTTCTTCTGGATGGGTTCCTGGCTGAACTATTCTGGAATTTCTCCATTAAAGTGTGATTTCAGGCAGATATCTGGACTGGAAAATTGCTGCCCATTTAATTTTTAAAGCTGAAAAAAATTAGTAAACAAGGTGTTACAGTGGGAGGTGTCTGACAATGTTAGCAATGGATGGTGCCAACCAATATGCATAAGGGTCAATAATTATTCTCTAATGTATGCATACACAAATGAAGCTCAATGGTGGACTCCCAAATGGAGTAATCACATGATTTGTAGGAACTCTTGGCCTAGCCTAATGGGAACTCTTGCTCTTTGAACAAGTCAAAGCGAGAGCTTTTACCACTACATGCAAAATTTTCTGGGTGAAGGGTTTTTTGCAGGCTGCTGCCTGCACTGTGCCTACAAGGGTCTCTAAATCACTCATCCACTGTTGCAAAGATGATGACAGGTTTCATATCCTAAAGGAGGATTTTTATTTTGCTCATGTTGCTGACCTTGGAGACATAAAAGTATATTAAGTAAAGCTATGGCAACTTAAGGAATCCTGCTCTTTCTGTGGTTCTTGGTTTCTTTTGTTATCACAATCTGCGTAGCTGGTTCTCATTTCTCTAGTTCTCTCACAGTTTTTTCTCCTTCATTGTCAGCCTGGCAATGAAGTTAAACAACTTCCACTTCATAACCAAACCTCTGTCTACCATCTATTTTATCAGTTCGTTTGAATCTAAACTTTGCTTCAACAGTTGTGACAAAGGATGAGGAGTAACTTCACTTCCTGAGCAACTTCTCTTGTCTGAAAGAAAAAGAGGCAAGATGGGAGAAGAAAAAAAGTAGCCTCCTACATGACTTCAACTAAATTGTTACATGTTCTGTAGTTGTTTTGATCAAATGCTCTCAAAGCTGTATATGAGATCCCATTTCTTGGGGTAAAGGTCAATTTTTACACTCGTGGCTTAAAAACTGTTCAGGAATTCTGGGTAAATAACAGTCTCTTCTAAATTTGGAAGGTCTTGTTAGTGGAAAATGACCTGGTGTAACCAAGCTGAGGGCTTCGCAATGTATTTTCATCAGAAAATGACTAGTTTAGGTAACTCAATTAAGTGGTCACCTCTTAACAACAAAGTCCATTTCATAACAGCAAAATCTGATTTTGTAAGATAATGTTTCCTGTAAAACAGGCCTGTGGAACCTGATGATTCTCTAGTGAGGGTTGTGTTTGTAATATACGCTACTCTGAGTTTCTCTTTTCCTGAAAGAATCTTCCCAAATTTGTTCAGTTAAACCTTATCTTTTTTTTTTTTCCAGTTTTTTCTGAAGACTCACTAATATGGTGATCTCCCAGAACATGAATCATGGCAATTTTATGGAGTCATGGCAATTTTATGAAACATTGCCTGCATACCTACATTGCAGCAGAATTTTGTTCTCATGCCTACGATTATGTTATTTTCCTGTTGCTTTTTTCCACCTTTTTCATACAAGTCGTGTCAGTTACATATCAGATACACTAGAATGAAGACTGAAGTTTGCAATTGTTTGAGATCCTGAGGATGTATCTAAAATGCATATATATAAAAACAGAAACAACAAAAAGAGCAACAATAGCAACAACAAAATGGTTATAAACCCAACAAAAAGGTGGAGACCGAATTTCTTTACAAGGCATGCTAGTAGAAAGCAGGAGGCTTGAGTCCAAATCCTGGCATTATCTCAGATTTACTGTGTGACCTTGGACAGGTCAGTAGGGCCCTGAATTACTGCAAAGGGCTGTAGACCTTCCATTTGGCTGTAATGCCATCCTGAACAGGAGTGGGATTACTCATATATGTGCTTAAGGGTTTTGCTGAACAATGGCCTTAATCTCTCTGTTCATTAGTTCCTTGTCCACACCAGAGTGTATAGATAGTACTGCCTCTTCCCAGCCAGCCCCACACTGATTTAGGTTTCCAGATTTTTATATCCTGGATTGATTTATGCTATGTCTTTGTGAACGTAACACTATAGCCCAACATGATGAAACTGTATTCAGGGAAAGGGTCTGTATATACTCTTACAATAAAAAGATGTATCTTAAGCCCTAGTTAGAGGTTGCCATATTAGTAGTGTAAGTGGTGAATGTAGAGCTTGTAGCCTCCATTATGGTATCCCCATGTGTGCATGCTATAGTTCCCTAAATAATGTAAGATAGCCCTCACTGAAACAACATATTGGAATAATTTTTTTCAGCAAAGTTTTTTATGTGCTGAAAATTAAAGCTGTAATACATAAACATGCATACTAATAGTATATGATATTTGCCAACTCTGAATTTATGGAAATTTTTTTCTTTTAATATTCACTATGGACTAGTAGCATGCTGATGTCATTTGGGAGCATCAAGCTCATGGATGCTTACAAAAAGATGTAAAGTACAGCTACTGAGAAAAATTTTTTATGCAGTCTTTCTGTTGAAAATTTTAAATAGTTGAACCTATGACCTGTTCAGGGGAAGGACTTGGTTTAGATTAGTTGCTCAGTGACATTTTTGCTTTTGTTTGAAAATTATTGATGCTTCACTGTTTTGATAATTAAAAATTAATTTTTTTCTTGATTTGATCTTTTAAAATATATTCAAATTTAAGCTACTTTATACACGACAAAGTAATTGAAGTCAACAGTAAGAAAATAAAATAACTTAATTAGCCCAAAGCTCAGGTTTTGCTTGTCAGCATTTCTGGAAATTAATTTTAAATGCTGATTTAAGATGCAGAGGTTCTTCTGGGGGTCTTTTTAGTTGAAAGCTTTTTTCCAATAACCTATCTAAGGATGCTAGGAAAGTTAAGCTCTTCCAGTAGAATTTCTTCACTAGGAACTGGTGATGTACCTGCAAGTAAGAAGTACAAATACATTGTCTGCACTAACCTAATCCTAGGTTAGCATCACTGTTAAAAAGGAATGGTACTGCTAAGAAAGGTGAGAAAACAAGCATGGTAAGTCTCAAGAGCTGTATCTGAAAGAGGCACCAGTAACAGAGAACAGGAAAGGAACTAGATCTATCTTATGTCTGTCTGTGTGACTGTGACCCTTAGATGGGCCTGTGCGTATGAATTTCTATTCTGAAGGGTGAAGAATGAGATGTATTTGGAGTTTTGCCCCATTGGGAAGGTATAATTGAGGAAGTTTCTCAATCAAGATCAGAATAAGCAAATTTTCTTGCCCAAAATTTTTAATTTGCTCATCATGACCTGAGTGCAATACATCTTAAAACAGATAAGAAACAAGTCATGTTTCAGATATTATGCAGAACTGAATTGCAGGATTAAGAGCCTCTCTTCTTTAAAATTAATTACCTATTGAAAAGGGGTTAAGTTGGATTGCTTGCTTGCTGATTAAACAGCACTTGACTTAGCTTTTAGTTAATATAATACAAAGAATGTTCATTTTTTTCTGTTGGCAAATTTCTACCTTCATATGGTATTTCCTACCATATGCTATAGATGTATTCTCTTTCACATACTCTATTTGGACACTGCTGTAGTATGCATATACTTGAGTAATTTACTGGCAAAATCAGCTGCTGATTTACTGGTGAGGAAGAACGGAATGCTAAGTGAGTTTTTGTTTCTCCTCATTGCCTCGACTCAATTGCAGTCTGGTGCTACAAAATATTATAAAATCCACTTTGCAGCAGCACTGAACATCTCCTTTTTGCATTCAATGAGGCTTGCAATGTGCAGCAGCCAGGTGAGGATTGTACCACCCCTTTGTAGGTACTCCAAGTAAGACAGAAGTGTAGTGCTTTAGTCTCAATGTCCTTTGCTGAGGTGCTCGAGTAACAGAACTTCATGTTTGTCACTTAAGTTCCTATATTTTGTGCACAGGTCTGTTTCACAGCCTGTTGAAAGTTGTGTCTCTCCTTCGTCCTTGGCAGACCCAGACTAAAACAGAGTTAAAAAATTGTCTGCTGAAAACATTTCAGTGCCTGAACCTGGGAACCTTCAAGCCCACACATGAAGCTCTGTTACTTAAGCTAAGCAAGCAGTTACACCAGATGGTAGTTGGAATAAACTGCTCTTCTGTGCACGGAGTACTCAGAACACAGGAATGAGATAGAGGGTTAAAGCCTCCTGTCTTACAATCACAGGAGATTAACATACTAATTTTTCAAAGGCTTTGCTGGGTATGCCTACCCTGTTCTTAAATGGTGGGACCAAGAGAAACCCTGCAGTGCCTGCAGGCAGCTGACAAGGCTGCTGCATGCAGCCACCCACATGCTGAGGAGTGTAACACCACCAGTGAGCCCAGAAGCAGCCTCAGGCCACAGCAGGAGCAGTGCTGCCATGGGTTCTATCGAATGGTTGGTCAACCTGTTCTTGGGTGGCACTGGATGCAGACTAGAATAGGTGAAATTCCCTCCCATTCCCTGAAAAAAGTTCATTTGTGGAAGCAACTACATAAAGCAAAGCAAGGTCTCAGAACTACTTTCAGTCCATGGAAGTGCATCCACTCTGAGAAGGAAATAATGTTTCAAAGACATTGGACATCTGAGAAAATGATTCTTGACTTCTTTGGATCAATTTGGCCTTGAAGTGAAATTGCTTCTTATTCAACCGACAAGATAACCCTAAGGAGATTGCTGCAGAGTTTTTGTGCTCTTGGTGTTGGCTGACACCGTATGGTTTTCAGAAACAGTGGCAGCTGTTTTAATGCAAGGAGTGAACAAGTGAACTGAAATGACCTCCCCATTACAAATAAATTTGAGCAAAAAGTAGCACTATTCTTTGCTAGCTCACAGACATCTAATTTCTGGAGGAAGAGGTAGTGTGATTTTCTCTGTGTGTTGAACAATGTATTCCTTGTATTGATTGATAAATGTCTACAGAATTCAGTAGCCTTCTCAAGCTCATCTGCAGAGTTTGTCCTCCTAAATTTGTGTCTAGAATGGTTCTTCACTGAGATTTCTTAAACATGCTGTCTAGCATGAGTAATTAAAAGAATATGGTTTAATGCAAGACAGAGTCCATTAGATGTTTTGCATATGTGCTTGTGTCATCCATAAATTCAGGACAATAGCCATTTTAGAAGCTCTTGCATTAACTGTCCTGATATTAGTAGGAAGCAATACTTAAAAAAAAAAGAGAACAAACAGCTAAATCACTATTTATTGGAACTTAATATTTTGTCAAGTTAATATTTTGTTCTTGGGGTTTTTGTGCAGATTAACTGCTTTCTGTGCTGTGTGTAAGTACTGTCAGATTTCTTACCTTATTACCCTCTAAAATACTGCTGTCTTTACACTGTGCATTAACTTGTGTACAGCACTGCATGTGAAACTGTGTAGCCCATTGTCTGTCTGCATATGGAGACCACAGCAACCTGTGTGGATCTGCAAGTGTTTGAAGTCTTGTTCCTATGATGATAGCATATTGCTTCGTAAAAAATTTAAAATGAAAGATTCTAGCAGAGCTCACTGGCAGTACAACAATGAGGCAGTGAGTTTAGGGCAAGAGGTTTCTGTTTAGATTTATATAGAATAGTAGTGTTTTGAATCACAAAGGACACCAGATCCTGAAATAATAAATAATCTATTTATACATATTTAATCAAAGGCAACTGAAATAACAATGCATCAAGTGTCTTGAAAGTAGGTCCAACTACCTAGTTTTCCCAGGGTTCAGTCTGGGGACTGGGATTGTTTTAAGCAGGGAGTTGAACTGGATGATCACCATTCATAACTCCCTCCCAAACTACAGATTTTATGACATAAATAACAAATGGTGAGATAGTTCAGTCATGAAACACTTATTATAAACGTTGTTCCTGCAGTAGTCAGGTCTGCATTTCTGTGGGAGCAAGGATTCCCTGGATAACAGGGAGACTGGTTACTGCAGAGCTGCCATGTGGGCTGTGTTACTGCACTGCCCTGTCAGCTGCCCTGAAAAGTCACTTGGGCATCTCTGCATCATGTTCCAGACAGGCACAAGGAGTCACCATAAGCTTGGCATTGCATTCGAGCTAATACACCCCACAGGACACTGGAGTGCTGTGGGTGTGTGACACAGACTGAGCCACACAGTACTGCCCAGAACCATCTGGATGCACTTTGTGCTCTGTTTTCAAGTCAGTGCCAGCCCTGCAGGATGGGAGCTGACTCTGCAGAGGTGCTTGTGTGCCTGCCTGCATACAGTTTTGTCCAGCAGATCTGGGAACAGCATGAAGAAAAATGCCATTCCATGCTATGGCACAAAGCCAGCACTGGTCTTTAAGGTTTATTGGCACAGGATCTGCTCTGGGAAAACATGGCAATACTGCTCATCAGCCATAGCTGTCAGTGGAAGCAAGAGAGCTGTGTTCAGCTCTGAGCTGGAGTCTGTAGAGAGTCAGGATGTGACATTTGTGACATAATGAGTCTGTGTTTCTCGTGACCTGCCTGTAATAATTAGGTGCCCATGCTAAAAGCCCCAGATCTTTATTTAATGTTTGTGGCAAAAGAAACCCAGGCTCCCTGTCCATCCACACTGTCCTCATGCTGGCTGCTCCTCTGGTTCAAGCCTAGTTCCAGCTGACTTCATCTTCAGGCAAAAGAACTTGGGTGTGGGGCATGCAGAGGGCCTGGGTTGCATTAAGCATGGTCACTGTGAACATCACAAACCAAACTGACTTGGAAAGGCAGAAACTTCCAAATATATAAAAGAATTGTGGCAAGAGAGCTGGGATCTAATTGCACTAAAATCTTGAATTGCAAATATAATGAGATCAGTTACATTTCTTAACTATAGGGAATATATTCCTAGTTAGAAAACCAGATTTAGGTCTAAAATGTGTTTTGATCAGCAGAAAAACATCTGTCAGGATAAGAATGCAATTCCAATTTCAACTTCAAATGTAACTCAAACCACAAATTGATCACTTGTCTATAATTAAGTTGTTCATCGTTTCCAATCATTAGACTGTACCAAAGCTAAGGATTTGAATAAATCTGTGCCACATAATCACATCATTATATTAGCATATTTGCAATGAGAAGTAAATATAAGATTTAAAATAATTGTTTGTGAAAGCTTTATTTTATTGATGCTTTAAACTATGCTTGGAATCACTATAATTGTAATCAATCTCCTCTGGTTCCTTGCACGGATAGTAACCAGTTTTTAATTTGCAGCTTCTGTAGATCTTTCACATTGCAACAAACTGAGAATTTTAAAACATAAACATTACTGTAAAGATCCCCAAAGTTCATGAAGGAGCTCAGAAATAAAAAGGCAGTTTCAGGCACTACAACTAGGAAGGAGCTCAGAAAAAAAAAAAGGCAGTTTCAGGCACTACAACTAACTTTGTGTTAGCAGATCCTTTTGGTTTCAAAGTGGCAGCAGTCTTTTCAATTTGCATTCAGTGGATTTCACTTCTGTTTGAATGTTAATGTCTGAGGAGTCTAACAAATCTTGTTTGCTTTAAGCAATTTTATTGCCATATTGCCAGATGTTCAAGAATCAAAATTAATGAATGTTCTGAAAATTGTTACAAATATATTAATCCTGAATAATCTGAATGTGATCAAAATCTACCAAAAAATAATGAGGTTATAGAATAAAATACCTTTAAATGCATTTATATAGCAGTAGTAATTTGAAGGAACTCCTGTGATCTGGGCAAAATATAGTAACATAATATTAAGCATATTCATATTCAAATTTGAATTGCAAACAACTAGTGAAAAATAAAATCTTAAATAATAATGCTTGATGTTTATGAAAAGCACTAAGTGATTTTGACCTGGATCTTAATTTCTGGAGATGTTAGTCTTCATTTTCCTCCTCAAAGGTTGACTGACATGTAAATAAAGGGTGTAATCTCTGTTGTATCAATTATTATTCTATACTATTGTTTGGCATGGTGTCTAGCTTTCTGTGTAGAGAAAATTGTGATCAAGAACTCATGGGTCTTGTATTTACTGGACTTTACACCAGACTGATAATTGGAGTCAGAATGAGTCCACACGGAGTTTCTGCAACAGCAAATATGTGTTGGGATCTTATTTGCTGCTCTTTGTAAGGAGGCATAGTAAGGCAGACCTGACTCAAAGCTTCTCAGAAGTATGAGGAAAATTAAATTCTATCACCCCAAGGATAACAAAGAAAAGGTATTTTCTCTGAAATGAATGGCAGCAAAATTAAATTTTGTGTTGAGAGCATGGTTTAGGGAAGCTGGGAAAGGGAAATGGCAGGGCAGAGCAGAGCCAGCACCTGGATAATGAGGAAAAATCTTTCTCCAAGCAGTCTGCTACCAGAGGCAGCCCTACTTTGTGTCTGACTAGGGCAGGCCCTGTCTCTATGACAGCTTTAAATGTTTTGAAAGAGGTTCATTCAAACCTCATTCAAATCAGTGCAATGCAGAGGTGCACATATGTTACCAAAAAAAAAAAA